>NW_017670364.1:0-174509 GCF_001879085.1 Nicotiana attenuata | reverse complement strand
ACCCCATACCTCCACAAAACATCCCAAGGCCACAGAAACAGCTCGCTACTCATTGCGACACACATCTCAACAACACTCCGCTCCTCATCCCTGAATCATCAAATGATCATCCCCGCCACACTCCCATATATGTGGAAACCATGGCGTAATACACTCAACCCATTACAAACACACCAGAATCTGATGACAAAGATTCTCTCATCAAGAACTTGGCTGCCGAGCTCAAGAAATTGACTAGTCGAGTACAGGGCGTTGAAGGAAACAAAGGCGTTGAAGGGCTGAATTATGAGGATCTTTGCATCCAGCCGGACGTTGAACTTCCCGAGGGGTACAAACCTCCTAAGTTCGAAATATTTGACGGCTCGGGGGATCCTAGAGTCCATCTGAGGACGTATTGTGATAAACTGGTCGGTGTAGGAAGAGATGAGAAGATTCGCATGAAAATCTTCATGAGAAGTTTGAAAGGCGATGCGCTATCTTGGTACATTAACCAAGATTCCAAGAAATGGACAAGCTGGGTAGGAATGATGTCCGATTTCATGGACAGGTTCAGGTTCAACACAGAAAATGCACCAGATATCTTCTACATCCAGAATCTGAAAAAGAATCCCACTGAGACATTCCGCGAGTATGCTACTCGATAGAGATCCGAGGCTGCTAAGGTCAGGCCGGCCTTGGAGGAAGAACAGATGAACCGATTTTTCGTCCGAGCGCAAGATCCGCAGTATTATGAGAGGTTAATGTTTATAGAGGGCCAGAAATTCTCCGATATCATCAAGCTGGGAGAAAGGATTGAAGAGGGCATTAAGAGCGGAATGGTCACTAATTTTGAAGCACTGCAGGCTACCAACAGAGCCGTGCAATCTGGTGGCGCATCCAAGAAAAAGGACGAGAGTGCCGTGATGGTTGCACAGCAAACCAAGTCCCCAATAAAATACCAAGCCTACCCGGTACCCCCCATCACATACCAGCCTATTCCCAATTACCAAGCACCTTAACCCTCTCACCAAATTCCATCACCCGCTTACCAATCATCTCCCTCTGCCACATATCAACCCACCTCACCAAGATATTCCCAAACTGCACCGGTCTACCAAACCTATAATTCCCACTACCAATCACCTCCCGCCTGCCAAAATTTCCCCAGGCCACGCCCTAACTTTGACTGCAAACCTCCCAAGCAATACACTGCCATCGCCGAGCCAATCGACCAACTATATGAAAGACTCAAAGCAGCCGGTTACGTCACCCCAATCCCTGCCATAACTCCAGAAAATCCTTCCCAATGGGTCAACCCAAACAAAACCTGTGCATACCATTCCGGCATGAAAGGACATACCATCGATGAGTGCCGATCTCTAAAATACAAAATCCAAGCTCTAATTGACAACAAAATCATAGTGGCCAAGGAACCTGCTCCCAACGTTCGAAACAATCCCTTGCCTGATCATAAGGGTGGTGGTGTGCATATGATTGAGTGGAAGACGATTGGGACCCCAAGGGGTCAATTGGATTAATTGCCGATGGTGACGAGCCTAAGAAACCAGCCATCACACTGAATCCGATTATAGTCCAGATCCAGCCCTCTGGGGATGCTGAAGTAACATGTCTGTGCCTCTCGAGCTTGAAACACCGTCATCTGAAAGGGCCGCAGAGCCGATTGAGGTGCAGTTTGGGTCTCCAAAGCTACCATTCGAAGTTGCTGTGTTGCCTCCCAAGCGAGAGTGCCCATTCCTGTGGCAATGTCACCCGTAACGCCATTCCAGACACAGGCCATTCCTTGGGATTACACCGTCGAGGCAAGAAGGAAGGAAAAACTAGGTCCGAAGAAGCAATGGCAGCACAGGGTATGACCAGGACCGGCAGGGTTTATACTCCAGAGCACTTAGTTGAATCAAGTAAGCAGGCCTCTGAACGGCCTATCGAAACTAGGCCCGATGATCTCTGGCGGAAGATACAGGCAAAAGAATACTCAGTTGTCGACCAATTAAATAAAACACCGGCGCAGATCTCCATCCTAGCCTTACTGCAGAGCTTTGAGACACACAAGAACGCTCTGATGATGATACTAAGCGAGGCGTATGTACCCAGCAATATAACTGGAGGAGAAATGGCAAACATGGTCGGGCAGGTATTGGAGAGTCATAAGATCACTTTCCACGAGGATGAGTTACCCCCTGAAGGTTTAGGCCACAACAAAGCGTTGCACATCACTGTGCAATGTGAAGACTATTTCATCACCAGAACTTTGATTGACGGAGGGTCCAGCCTCAACATTTGTCCATTGGTGACCCTCAGAACATTGGGGAAGAGTCTGCATGAAATCAAGGATGGGGCTATCAACGTCAAAGCTTTTGATGGTTCCCAAAGGTCCACTATTGGGGAGATTAGTTTATGTTTGCAAATGGGGCCAACTTGGTTCGATGTTGATTTTCAAGTAATAGACATCCCAGCATCCTACAACTTACTACTGGGACGACCTTGGATCCACGCCGCTGGAGCCGTAGCATCAACCCTGCACCAGGCAGTAAAGTTCGAGTGGAATCACCAAGAAGTGATTATTCATGGTGACGGGAGTAACCCCATATACAGTCGTCAAACCATCCCAGCAATTGAAGGAAAAAGGAAACTAGGAGGAGAAACTTACCACCAGATTGAGCGAGTCAACGCCGTGGACAAAGATAAGTGGTGGGATAACAAGATAGAGAGTATACTAAACTGGAGCGGGTATGAACCTGGCAAAGGGCTCGGCAAGAACCTCCAGGGAATCACCAAGCCTATCAAACTGAAAGAGCATGGCACCACTTTTGGGTTAGGGTACGGATACACTTGGCAAGAATTCAGAACTGGTCGCCACCATGGCGCGACCCTTACTATCCGCTGGAGCACCCTATACCCCGCCTGGAACAGACTTTCCAGCCGGCCGACATCATATATGGGTCAGAGGAAGATGAAGCATTAGCAGCAATGAAGAACCTGTTCTTGGAAGATGGCAATATGGACTGTCACGTCATTCTCGAGGAGGAAGGGGAGGAAGGCCCTTCCATACAGGCAGTGAACCGAGGAGAGCGCCTCAACAATTGGTCCGTCAGAACTACCAGGGCCCGGAGAGCTTCGGGGTAGCAAGGCTGAACAAAGCATTATACATTATCTTTTATTTTTCGCTAGTTGATTTCCCTTCAGTTATCTTATTTTGAAAAGAGCTCCGATGTTCAAAACAATTCTTTTAGCATTTATTAAAGCATTTTAGTTTTTATAAATCTCGCTCTTATTATCTCTTTTCTCTGCCATTTACTTTACTTTACACAGCATTACTATTACTTATCTTGATGAACCGATGAATGTGACATGCGACGAGGTAACGCAACAAACGGATATAGACTCAGAAGAAGATGAAATACCAGAAGAGATCGTTAAAGAGGTCGAGGACTTTGAGAATAGACCTAAGTCTAACCTGGACGAGACTGAGGTCATCAACCTGGGGGATACAGAGAATGTCAAGGAAATGCACATCAGTGTTCACCTGTCACCATCAGAAAAGAAAGAGTACACGGAGTTCTTAAAGGAATATGAGGACATATTTGCCTGGTCATATGATGATATGACCGGTCTCAGTACATCTATTGTAGCTCACAAATTGCCAACAGATCCGACATGTCCGCCGGTAAAGCAGAATCTCAGAAAGTTCAAGCCAGACATGAGTTTGAAAATCAAGGAGGAAGTTACCAAACAAGTCAAAGCCAAGGTCCTCAGGGTAGTGGAATATCCAACATGGTTGGCCATTATTGTGCCAGTGCCAAAGAAGGACGGGAAGGTCAGAGTCTGTGTCGACTACCGGGACCTCAACCGGGCCAGTCCGAAAGACGACTTCCCCTTGCCAAACATACACATCCTGATTGATAACTGCGCCAAGCACGAGTTGCAGTCATTTGTCGATTGTTTTGATGGGTATCATCAGATATGGATGGACGAAGAAGACGCGGAGAAAACGGCTTTCATTACACCGTGGGGGATGTATTGTTACAAGATGATGTCGTTCGGATTAAAGAATGCTGGGGCCACCTACATGTTCCATGACATGATACACAAAGAGATCGAGGTGTATGTAGACGATGTCATCATCAAATCCAAGAAAGCCACTGACCACATGGAAGACCTGAGGAAGTTTTTCAACAGATTGAGAAGGTACAACTTGAAACTGAATCCCGCCAAATGTGCATTCGGGGTTCCTGCCGGAAAACTGCTTGGGTTTATCGTAAGTCGACGAGGAATAGAACTAGATCCATCAAAGGTTAAGGCCATTCAAGACTTGCCACCACCAAAGAACAAGAAAGAGGTTATGAGTTTCTTGGGGAGACTCAACTACATCAGCCGGTTCATAGCCCAGTCCACAGTCATTTGCGAACCAATCTTTAAGATGTTGAAGAAGGACGCCACCACTAAATGGACTGATGATTGTCAGAAAGCTTTCGACAGAATCAAGGAATACCTGTCAACGACGCCAGTTCTGGTTCCGCCCGAACCAGGCAGACCGCTATTGCTCTACCTTGCAGTACTGGATGGAGCATTCGGTTGTGTTTTGGGAAAACATGATGAAACGGGGAGAAAAGAGCAAGCCATCTACTATCTCAGTAAAACGTTCACCCCGTACGAGGCCCGGTATTCCCTACTAGAACGCACGTGTTGTGCTCTGACTTGGGTAGCTCAGAAGTTGAGGCATTATTTTTGTGCCTACACCACCTATCTCATATCGAGGATGGATCCGCTAAAGTACATCTTTCAGAAGCCCATGCCTATGGGCAAACTGGCCAATGGCAAATATTGCTGAGTGAGTTTGATATTGTTTACGTGACTCTGAAAGCGATCAAAGGACAAGCACTAGCCGATCATCTTGCCGAAAACCCCGTGGGCGGAGAATATGAGCCTCTAAAGACGTGTTTTCCTGACGAGGAGGTCTCCTTCGTAGGAGAAGACATTGCAGAATCCTATGATGGCTGGAGAATGTTTTTCGATGGAGCAACACACTTTAAGGGAGTTGGCATAGGAGCAGTTCTAGTATCAGAAACAGGCCAACATTATCCAGTGTCCGCCAAACTCAGGTTCCCGTGCACCAACAACATGGCCGAGTACGAAGCCTGCATCTTAGGGCTCAAACTAGCCATTGACATGAACGTTCAGGAGTTACTAGTCATCGGGGACTCAGATTTGCTCATACATCAGGTCCGAGAAGAATGGGAAAAAAAAAAGCCCAAGATACTCCCATATTTGCATCATGTACAAGAGTTGAGGAAGAGATTTGCAAAAATGGAATTCCGACATGTTCCCAGAGTACAGAATGAGTTCGCCGATGCATTGGCTACTCTATCATCCATGATTCAACATCCGGATAAGAACTTCATTGATCCCATCCCAGTAAAGATCCAGGATCAACCGCCTACTGTGCTCATGTCGAGGGAGAAGCAGACGGAAAGCCATTTCCATGACATTAGGAAATATTTGTCAACAGGAGAGTATCCAGAACTTGCAAACACTACTCAGAAGCGCACACTGCGAAGGTTATCCAATCACTTCTTTCATAGCGGAGGAATCCTGTACAGGAGGACTCCCGATTTGGGATTACTAAGGTGTGTCGAGGCAAGGGAAGCATCCAGGATGTTGGAAGAAGTTCATGCAGGGACCTGTGGTCCGCATATGAATGGTTTTGTCTTAGCCAAGAAAATACTCCGAGCTTGTTATTTCTGGATGACTATGGAGACAGACTGCATCCAATATGTCCGAAAGTGCCACCGTTGTCAGATACATACAGATATGATAAAGGTGCCTCCTAACGAGCTCAATGCAACAAGCTCACCATGGCCGTTTGCTGCTTGGGGAATGGATGTCATCGGACCTATCGAGCCTGCCGCATCAAACGGGCACAAGTTCATCCTAGTGGAAATTGATTACTTCACCAAATAGGTTGAAGCAGCATCATATAAGGCAGTGACCAAGAAGGTCGTGGCAGACTTTGTCCGCGATCGTATCATTTGCCGATTCGGCGTCCCAGAGTCAATCATCACTGATAATGGTTCCAGTCTCAACAGGGACCTGATGAAAGCAATGTGTGAAACCTTCAGGATCAAGCACAAGAATTCTACAGCCTACAGACCTCAGATGAATGGAGCTGTAGAAGCAGCCAACAAGAACATCAAAAAGATACTAAGGAAAATGATAGAAAAACACAAGCAGTGGCAGGAGAAGCTATCATTTGCTCTATTGGGATACCGTACCACAGTCCGCACATCGACTGGGCGACACCCTATATGTTGGTTTACGGTACCGAGGCAGTCATCCCAGCCAAGGTAGAAATTCCCTCCCTGAGAATTATGCAGGAAGCAGAACTTGAAAATGCAGAATGGGTAAAAAGTCGCTACGAGCAATTAGCCCTTATAGACGGAAAAAGACTGAATGCAATTTGCCATGGTCAGCTTTATCAGAATAGAATGACCAGAGCTTTCAACAAGAGAGTCAGACCAAGATAGTTCGCGCCAGGGCAGTTGGTACTGAAAAAGATTTTTCCGCATCAAGATGAAGCCAAAGGGAAATTCCCTCCCAACTGGCAAGGTCCGTACATGGTTCACCGGGTTCTAACCGGGGGAGCCCTCATACTCGCAGAGATGGATGGAGAAGTCTGGCCAAAGACAATTAATTCAGATGTAGTCAAACGCTATTATGTGTAATCATTATGATTTCTGTATGATGTAATTTGAACTACGCCTGACTTGATTCCCGTTTAAGAGGGGATACGTAGGCAGCCCTATGGGTTCGGTCACAATTCAATAAAATTTCCATTTTTCCCTGATACTGGAAACTAGGGCAGAATTTTGAGGAGGACCCTCAAAATTCCGAAGTTGATCTCCGTCAATCACCGCGCACCGGCCTAGTAAACTGGGGCAGAATTTTCAGGAGGACGCTCAAAATTCCGGAGCAAAAGAGGTTGTGATATCTTGAACCGTGTCGCAGTCGTCGGTTCATCTAAAACATTTTATCTATTACGTATTTACATCATATTTTATTATTTTGCTAAATCATGCATAAATACTATCAGAACAGCTTTGTCAGCAACGCTACCCCAATGAAAGCAAGAGCCGAGTAGGACGAGCGCAGTCCGCGGGAAGACGAACTAACCTTCCCCCTTGACAAAACTCACAATCTTTCTTTGAATGCAGGTACCCCAAGACACAGAATTATCGGATACGGTTACAAACTCATACTTTTCAGGAATACAACTCCCAGAATCATCACCCATTTTCAAGTGCTACTCGCACGCAACATCCCCAGCAGCCACAGTGACAATCAACTAGTAGCTATCGTCTCTCAGCTAAGAAATTTTGTCACTCTTCACCTCTATTTTCGCACACTGCATAAGGCTACTTTTCTGCCTTTCGAGACTAAGCATTGTCTCCATCTGCATTTTCTTGCATTGCATAAGGCTACTTTTCAGCCTTTCGAGACTAAGCATTGTCTCCATCCGCATTTTTCTTGCATTGCATAAGGCTACTCTTCTGCCTTCCGAGACTAAGCACTGTCTCCATCTGCATTCTCTGCATTGCATAAGGCTACCTTTCTGCCTTCCGAGGTTGAGCTCTACCTCCATCCTGCATTTTTCTTGCATTGCATAAGGCTACCTTTCTGCCTTCCGAGACTAAGCTTTGTCTCCTCCTACATGGCTGAAATATCGCCAACTTTATTTAAATCTCTGCATGGCTGAAATATCGCCAACTTTATTTAAATCTCTGCATGGCTGAAATATCGTCAACTTTATTCAAATCTTTGCATGGCTGAAATATCGCCAACTGCATTTAAATCTCTATATCGGCTGAAAGATCGCCAGTTTATATTTAATCATTCATTGGCTGAAATATCGCCAAATCCTGCAATTCATCGGCTGAAATATCGCCAAATCCTGCATTTCATCGGCTGAAATATCGCCAAATCCTGCATTTCATCGCCTGAAATATTGCCAAATCCTGCATTTCATGGGTTGAAATATCGCCAAATTGTCCAAAGGCGTCATTGTTCGGAGGCACCATTTTCATAGCCCGAGAACGCCATGCCATGGCCCGAGGACCCCGCTTTATATTCTGCACATCATCATTCAAAGGCATCATGGTTCGGAGGCACCATTATCATAGCCCGAGAGCATCATTTCATAGCCTGCGAATCCTTTATTATGCGCTTCATGGCCCAGGACATCATGGTCTGAGGACGTCGACAACCGTCCAGAGACAACATTCATGGTCCAAAGGGAACTTGCATCACGTTTAAATTTACGCACATTATATGTTGTATTGCTCACTTGCAGGTACGCCGGCTAGCAACGGCCATCTCAACAGGAGCGATCCCGCTCCAGTTCCCGCAGCCTATCAGATTTCAGCTACAACCTAAACATCGCGTCCGTCCTTTTCGAAACTCTATTGGCATACTCCGCCGATGGATCCCGAACTACATATGTCCTGATTCCTGTAAAACCAGGGATATGTAGGCAGCTCAAGAACCAGAGCTCGGTCGAAATTCTTTGCAAATCACCTCTTTCGGTCAAAATTGGCCATCCTATCTTTACCCGATAACTCTTTCATCCTTTCCGGGTAAAGAGGGGCAGCTGTTGATACCCAATTTTTCCCTATGTATTTTTATATATACTCAAAATATTTTCAAAATAGTACGTACATGCATATATAAGCATACCCAAGAGTTTTGGTATTTTCCTTATTTTAAAGTTGTCTTAAAATCACTTTGTTGTCTATTTTAATAGTACAAGATTCAATAATTATTTCCAGACTATCATTTTTGGTGAATAATTTATCTTATTCTCATATTTACACCCAGATAAAATTAAGGTGAATTTTTGCATATTTTATATAATTTATTTGGTATTTTTAAAGCCAAATTGCTATAATTGCAATTATAGCCTATTTTCCGATTAATAGTATTTTGTAATTACAAAATCGCTCCCAGTGTTTTTTAATTAACATTTATATGTTATTACTCAATTTAGTGCTTTTAGTTGGTTTTAATAACTATTTTAACTATTTTTATTAAAATAAAAAGGGAAGAAATGGCTGTTTAACATTTAGCCTCGTTCATTTAAATTATAACCCCTTTACATTCCAATTTTAACCACAAATTGAACCCCCAATTTCAACCCCAAAACCCCTGACCCAGTCCTCAAATCAACCGACCCATACCCGATTTAATGACCCGGTCCAGCTTTAATCTAATCTGAGCCGTTAATCAAATGAGATCAACGGCCCAGATTTTATTTCCAAAATTAAATTCAACAACCCCCCCCAAACCCCTCATTTCAGAGATGGTCTCTCTCTCTCTCTACACTGACTCTTGCTCTCCCTTCTCTCTAGAACCTTCTGGTTCTCTCCTTCGTCTCCGATGAATCGACCGCCTCTCCGGCCACCTCCAGCCTCACTTCTCTCGACCACCAGCCACCGTGAAACCTTGTCTTGTTGATTCCCTCTATCTTCGAGACTCCAGAAGCCTCCACCATGCAAGATGGTCATCGGAAGCTCTGCCTGGTTTGTCTCCGACCTTTCTCCGATGGTTTATGGTTCGATGGTGCTGCGAGCATCATTATTAACGAGTTTCACAGCCAGGTTCCTTACCTCTCACTAGTTTATTACAAAACCCTAATTTTCTTAAAAACCTTGTCTTTTTAAATGATTTTTAACTTATTCTTTTGTGTTTTACACTACTCTCTACTAGATCTTTTCGATTGTTCAAGTTTTCAACGTTTTGTTCTTCTTTTAAAACTAGGGTTTCTTGAAACCTTTCGAAATCACTATATCTTCTGATTTTTTTAGTATTATGTGTTTATGTTTGTGTTATGTGCTTGTTGGTGTGATCTTCTGGTTACTCTCCGAGTTCCATGCTTTAATTTTGCTATTAGGGTTCCAGCCTTCTATTGATTCTGTGATTTCTTGCTTAGGGTTCTCTGATTTTCATGCCTATTGTGTTTTATAGGTCTAATTGTTCATCGTTTACCAAATATTCTGCTGATTTTGTGCATGTCTTCGAATTCCTGAATTTGTATGTGTTTTCCTTAGAAGGTTTACACTGATTTTTGAATCACTTCCTTATTTGTGAAATGCTCTCCTTAGTACTGATTCCCTGTGATTTTCAATTTCATCCGTGATTCTTTGAACTAATTTGTGTGCACAATATGCTATCCTTATACTTTCCTTACTTGAAATATTCTGTATACTTTTACAACTCCTATTATGGAAATACCCGTCTTGCAAATAATAATTTTCCTTATTTGATACAATTTGTACCCGTTTGAACTATGACTCCTTAATTGAAGGGAGTCTGAGTTTTTAATTGATTCTAATTGGTATTATTTCCATAACTATGATCAGTCTATACGTATTACCTTATTTTCACTTAATTTGAGAGCTATAAGTACCCTCATTCTCTTTTGCATTACACACTGATACATTGCACATCATACACAAGAACAAAAAGGTTCATTGCTCTGAACTCTCTCTTACACACATAAGCATACTCAATGTTCTCTCTTATTTTCTACACATCCTCTCCCGCTTTCCTGTTGATTACTGATTACTCAGTCGGCTGAAAGCCAAGATTGATTGATCTTTGGGGGCTGCTCCATTATTCTACTGCTCTATACATTGTTGATTGTTTGGTCTACATACTAGTGCTCACTTTCCTGCACACTACTGCTCTACACTATCTCATCCTTGACTGGTATGCCCTCTATTTGATTTGTAGCATCCAAAACAATATGCTTTTATACATGCTGCACTTTATTTTGTTTCTTCTATGCTTTTACTTATGGTTCTGCTGTCCTTATTGCAACTAGCATGCCCCTGTGTGACTATCCTCCTATTAATCCAGCATTTACTGGTTTGCTTAATGTATGTTCTCTCCTACTCCCTAGCCCCAGTACATTCTTAGCATGTGATCATGAGCCCTTTTGGTTGAAACCTGTTGACTGTCTAAGTTTTGAAATGCTTTCCTTTGGTATCTAGGTGCAACTGTGTTGTTACATGTGAACTATTTACCCCACTCCCCTTTTCCCTGTTTGTGTTTACTGCCCGGAACTATATGAGGTATTTTGGTTCCGAGTTTTGTCAAAACTGTCCCATTGTTTTTCTTTCAAAGCTGGTTCTACATGGATCATTCTTTTTTAAAACTACTTTTCAACTCAATTTCTTTAAAGAAAATTCTATCACGCTCCCACTACTCCTAGAGTTTAGGTTCTACCCCCCTTCGTGTAAGCATTGCCTTGGGCACCATTGAGTACCCATTAAACTTTGATGCACAATAGGACGGGACGGGTAATAGCACGCAATAAGCATTCGTGACCAATCCACACGTTTAAATAACCTTTACGGGGTGGGAAGGGTAGAATATGGAGATGATGACCGATGCGCTAATATCACGTGCGACCCCTCTTTGAGGAGTGATTGCTGGGTATTGCATTGAAGTGATCCATATTAATCATAAACCTAGGATCCTTTCTCCTTTATTTGTCTTTGTTTGCTCTCTTTAGAATTGTTTAGACCTTTCAAATCTCTGCACTCTTTCTACTTACTTTCACAAGTTTCAATTTAATTGCAAGTCCTTATTTGAGCCTTGATTGATTATTTATAAAGTCATAACATAGCATGGCCAGGAACCACACTAGTGGATCTTGAGGGGTGCCTAACACCTTCCCCTCGAGATAATTTCTAGCCCTTACCCGAAATTTGGTTTTCAAATTCAAAACCCTTAGTGTCCTAATGCACTTAATCATTAGGTGGCGACTCTTCAAATCCAAAAACCCAATTCCCAAACGGGAATAGAGTTGTCTTCCCGAATGTCGTAAACCCGATTTCGCTTTAGAAAAAGGGGGCGTCGACAACTACCAGAACTTATTTAGGTTATCAACCGCTCCTTTCGCAAATATATACTCCTACCCAATTCTTTTTACTAGGTTTTAGGTATTAAAGAACATGCATGTATGTTTTCAACTTTTAGTTTCAAGAATCAATGCATGGGAATCCCCTTTTTGTTTAAATCTGAAAACCGTATTTTACCTGCAAGAATGGAGATGAAGACAATTTCTTGAAATTTCCCCGCCCGGGTGACTTTGAAGAATCAAATTGATGAAGGTAGGACTTTCTCTCTCAAGAACTCTCTCTTCCTTCTCTCTAGTTTTGTTCAGAAAATGTGTTAAATGAAGGGTTGGGGTGTTTTATTGAAGAAGGGGTCGGGTTTAAAAGTTAGAAAAATTGGAGCCCCGAGTCAGGTATGCGATCGCAAAGAGGAAATATGGTCCGCAGAATGGACCGCAAAAGTGCTCCAAAACTCTGAACATTTCTGTTTGGGTTTGCGGCAGAAATGCGGTCCGCATACACGTTCTGCGGTCGCATAATGCACCGCATAAATGTCCTTTGCAAAATTCCAAGATGATTATGCGACGACTATGTGGTCCGCATATCAGTTATGCGATCGCATAATGGACCACATTTTGACCTCAAATTTGACTAACACACTGACTCACTTTGTGATAGAATTGCGGTCCGCATACTTGATTTGCGACCGCACTCTGAACCGCATAATAGCACTTTTTTGGAAAACTTTGATTCTTGATTTTTAAATGCTAGATCAGTACAAAGGGTCCGAACTGCGGTGAGCTTACACATTCCTAGCACATACTCGGAACTGGGCACTACGAGCTACTAGGTTTTGAGCATAAATTTTTACGGGGCCTTACATTGAAGCAGGGGAACTTACCTTCCATGTTGGTGATGAAAAAGTGGTTTTCCATGTGTGTAAGTCCATGAGGCAACCAAATAGCAATGAGGTATGCTCGTTTGTGGACTAGGTGACCGATGTGATTGTTGATGAAACAAGTGTTATGATCAATGTGGGTGATATATTGGAGGCCGTCTTGCTCATCTTTGATGATGACGAGATGGATGGCTTCATGGAATGTATGAACTCTTTGCAAGGAATGGGGTTGTACAATTATGCACCCCGGAAATTGTCCTTGGATATTGAAAATAGGACAACTCCTCCTAAAAAGCCTTCTATTGAAGATTCTCCTACCTTGGAGTTGAAGCCATTGCCTCCACATCTTCGTTATGAATTTCTTGGCCTTTGTTCTACTTTACCGGTTAAGAAAATTCTTTCCAATTGTTTAACTAACATGTAGGTGGATTCCACTTTGGTAGTGCTGCAAAAGAGGAAGAAGGCTATTAGGTGGACCTTGTCGAATATTCGGGGGATAAGCCCCACATTTTGCATGCATAAGATAAACTTGGAGGAAGGTGCCAAACCATCTATTGAACATCAAAGAAGACTCAATGAGGCTATGCAAGAGGTTGTCAAAAAGAAGATTATCAAGTGTTGGATGCCGGGGTTGTCTATCCCATCTCTGATAGTTTGTGGACTTCTCCGGTTCAATGTGTCCCAAAGAAGGGGGCATGACAGTGGTCACCAATGACAAGAATGAATTGATTCCTACAAGAATAGTGACCGGTTGGAGAGTGTGTATGGACTATCGCAAGCTCAATAAAGTCACAAGGAAGGATCACTTTCCACTTCCTTTCTTAGATCAAATGCTTGATATATTGGCCGACCGCGATTTCTATTGCTTTCTTGATGTGTATTCGGGCTACAACCAATTCTTATTACTTTGGAAGATCAAGAGAAAATAACCTTAACATGTCCCTATGGTACTTTTTCTTTCAAGCGGATGCCAATTTGGTTTGTGCAATGCACCGACGACTTTTCGAAGGTGGATGATGGCTATTTTCACGGACATGGTGGAGGACTACCTTGAAGTTTTCATGGATGACTTCTCGGCGGATGGAGATTCTTTTGATGATTGCCTTGCAAATTTAAATAAAGTGTTGACAAGATGTGAAGAAACAAATTTGGTGCTCAATTGGGAGAAGTGTCATTCATGGTCGGGGAAGACATTGTCCTTGGCCACAAAATCTCAAAGAATGGAATAGAAGTTGACATGGCAAAGATTGAGGTGATTTCTAAACTTCCACCTCCAACTTCGGTGAAGGGTGTGTGGAGTTTCTTAGGCCACGCGGGGTTTTACCGGCAATTCATCAAGGATTTCTCTGAGGTGGTGAACCCGTTGTGCAAGCTTCTCGAGAAGGTTGCTATGTTTAACTTTAATGACGATTGCATGAGAGCCTTTGAATTGCTAAAGTTCAAGTTGACAACTACTCCCATCATCACCGCTCCAAATTGGAGTGTCCTTTTTGAACTCATGTGCGATGCAAGTGACATAGCGCTTGGGGATTTTTTGGGGCAATGCATCAACAAGATTTTTCATTCGGTCCACTATGCTAGTAAGACCATGAATAGTGCCCAAGTCAACTATACCGTTACGGAGAAAGAGCTCCTTGCCATTGTATTTGCAATTGAGAAGTTTTGCCCATACTTGATGGGTGCAAGAATCATTGTCCACACGGATCATGCGGCACTTAGGTATCTTATGAGAAAGAAGGACTCCAAAGCTCGGTTGGTGAGATGGGTGATTTTGTTGCAAGAGTTTGATATTGACATCCAAGATAGAAAAGAGAGTGAAAACCAAGTGGCGAACCACTTGTCTCGTTTGGAGGAGGAGGGGAGGCTGCATGATGGCCTTGAAATTAATGAATCCTTCCCCGATATCAACTCTTGGATATTTCGATGAAAGAGGTGCCATGGTATGTAGATCTAGCAAATTTCCTTATGTGTGGAATCATCCCAGACGAGTTCTCTTCAAACCAAAGGAAGAAGCTCAAATGGGATTGTCAAGATTATTATTGGGATGAGCCATACCTCTTCCAAATTTGTACGGATGTGGTGATTAGAAGATGTGTACCGGAAGAAGAGCAAGGTGAAATTCTTGGGGCTTGTCATTATTCGCCATATGGTGGTCATCATGGTGGAGCAAGAACGGCGACCAAAGTGCGAAGTTGCAATTTCTATTGGCCAACTCTTTACAAGGATGCTAGTGAGCTAGTGAAAAGATGTGATGAATGTCAACTGGCCGGTAGAATCTCAAAGAAAAATGAAATGCCTCTCACTACCACTTTGGAGATCGATATTTTTGATGTGTGGGGTATTGACTTTATGGGCCCTTTTGTGAGTTCTTGTGGAAACACCTACATCTTGGTCGTGGTTGATTATGTGTCCAAATGGGTTGAGGCCGTTGCTCTACCAAACAATGAGGCGAAAAGTGTGGTGGTGTTCTTAAAGAAGAATATTTTCACTAGGTTTGGTACTCCGCGGGCTATTATAAGTGATGGGGGTCGCAATTTTGCAACAAAGCTTTCGACACTTTACTTAGCAAGTACAGTGTCACTCATAAAGTCGCAACTCCCTATCATCCACAAGCTAGCGATCAAGTGGAAGTCTCCAACTGTCACGCCCCGAACCATGGACTGGGCGTAACACGATACTTGGTGCCTGACTGCATGTGATCGAGCGAACAAATTGTATGGTTGGATCAACATGTGGTATAGCTGTAAGCTAGATGTAAATATACAACACGATGATCTTAAAGAGTCTGACTAAAATATCATAGATACGGAAAATGCTGAAAAGTCTGCAAGTGTAAATGAGTAATTGACAAGGCTAACACATAAAATCCTGCTAATATCTGACTGACTGAACTATAGTCTACGAAGCCTCTAAGAATACTGAAATGCTAACTATTTACAGGGACAAGTTCCCCGACATACCTTATTAACTGAAATACTATAAAGACTAAAGACTGGAAAAAAAAGATAATGCCCCGAAAGACCGGGGCTCACCAATAGCTGATAAGAGATGTCCTAGAAAGAAGAATCGTAAACCTGTAAATCTTTACCTGTATCATGAGATGTAGGTCCCGGGCAAAAAGGGGCGTCAGCACATTTGAATTGCACTGGTATGTAAAACAACTGAAAGAAAGAAGTATAAATACTGAAATTGAAAGTGAGCTGATAACTGATAATTGATATCTAAACTAAACATAGGAAGTAAGGATTTGAATACTCCCTCTTCTAAATGATGAACAACCTGTTTATCTGAATAAACTATGGCCTCAGGCCCAACATATATGTGCACAAGCTACGACCTCAGGCCCAAGTATACGTATACATAACTACGACCTCAGGCCAAAAATGCATAAAGCATAAACTACGGCCTCAGGCCCAAATATGCATGAAGCATATAAACTATGGCCTCAGGCCCAAATACAGGTGTTCAACATTAAGGAATTAAGGATAAGGAACTGTGAATCATACTGCAAATGGATGATAATGAAATACTTAACCATACTGAGTTACATGATACCGGAATACTGAATAGGACTAGACTGAGATATGTATTCATAATAAGTTGATTTGTCATAACTGAAACTCATAGAATATTGAATGATTATGAAACTATGCCATCTAGAGAATAGAAGTTCTACGACTATTCATGGAACAAAGGCATAATTACTTTCTGAGGAAACTCGTAATAGTCATAATGAATGGGACGTAGGGAGAATCATAATAATTTCCAAACATAAAGAGAGTTAGCCTCACATGCCTTAACTCTGGCCCTTTTTAAGAGTATCACAATGTTTGTCGCTCTTTCAACTATAATCTACATCAATATATATCAAGAGGAACCAATATTAGAACTAATGCTCCTATTTTAGTGACTTAGGAATTTTATCAAACACCTTATGGGTGTAAAGCCTTAAAGACCTTAGTAATTGGTCTTTTCTTCACCAAGTTCTCATTCTACTACTTCTAGGTGATTCTACAATCCCAAATAGATGTAACTAACACCATTTCTCATCTTCCAAATGTTTACAACAATCATAAGTCCACAATCCAGAACCCTAGCATAGTTCTTACAGTTCTCTTTATAAAACCCAGTTCTATTCTCCCAAAAACTCATCAATTCATAGTTATAAATGATTAGGGAGTAAAAGCATTACATTTTTGAAGTTCACTCCTCTTGAATTCGAGTTCTAGGGTTTCCTTTCTCAATAATGGTGTCTCAATCGAATATCTAATGAGTGGAAGGATTTACCCATGTTAATAAGGTGTTGGAGAATTGAGATTAACTTAGGATCATCGTTAGAACTTACCTTAGATGATGGAGGGACCTTGGGAAGTTAGATTCTTGAGAGCTCCCCTTTCTGGAGTAGGTTTTCGTGTTTGGGGTGTGGGGGAACGAGGTACGACTTTTAAATAAATAAACACGTCCCAAAATTGAGATGGAAAATAAAAATAGCTCAGATAAACTTTGCCGGCGCGAGGCATCATTAGGGGCACCAAAATAACCGTCCAAGGCGCCATCAGAGGCGCCAAAAGTACAGTGCCTTGTTCTGTCTGGGGCGCTGAGGTCGATGCCCTGGACAGTGCCTTGCACTGTCTGGGGTGCTGAGGTTACAGTGCCTTGCACTGTCAGGAGCGCTAAGGTTACAATGCCTTGCACTGTCAGGGGCTATAAGACCTACCTCCCATAAACTTAGTCGATTCTATCAAATTTTATGCACCTTGATCGCCGCCTACTGCGCACCAATAAAAGGTAGCAAGAGAGGGTCGCAATAACTTTTACCCGATATGAGGGTCGGGATCGAATTCCTCAGGGAGCTAGAAAGGGAGTTGATGTATCTGTTTAGTTTAGAATCGTGTAATTGTTCCAAATGTCACTTCCACCAATTTTGGATTTTCTTTTATAAACTACTATTATAAAACTACTAATTAGAATTGAAACTAGATTACGCTAAGAGATAATTGCTAAGATTGACATGATTGGGGAAATATGTATAACCGTTTCACAATTTTACCCACTCTCACACCTCTCGATAGAGAAAGTAATTTTGCCCAATTGACTCTCTCGAGACCAAATGGGTAGGATAATTAGCTCAAGAAACTAGGGTTCAAGTCGGGTAATTACTCTCTCGAGGTTTAACCCTTTAATTGGGACTATCAATTCTCTTGAGTCCATCCCAATTCCTTGTTGGGTCAATTTTGGAGACTTAGGCTCTCTCTCTAAAGAAGAGCCAAGTCAACTTAGCACAAACCAGTAATTGCAACCACCAATTCATAAATTAAATCATAAAATTGACCCAAATACAAACACCCATATTCAATCTAACCTTAAATCACAACACTCATCAATTACCCACACTAGGGTTGAGCCACAACCCTAGCTAATGGGTTTAGCTACTCATGCTTGAACAAGAAATTAGAGAAATAGATGAAAAAGAAGACATATTAATTAAGTACTAAAGTAAAAATACAAGAATCTGTCGTTAAAAGTAAGCTAAGATGCCAAAAATGGCTACAGATGATGTTCTCACGAGCGCAGCTGCTAAAATAAAATAACTGATACCCTAAAAATGGAAAAAGGTTCTATTTATACTAAGCTGGAAAAATTGGACAAAAATGCCCCTGCGGGGTCAGTGCGGGCCGCAAAAATAGACTGCGGCCGCACTAGGCTCTTGGACTTCAAATCCTGGCTCTCTGAACTTGGGCTTCGCGGACCGCGCAGAGTGGACCGTGGCCCCGGAGGCAGCTAGCGCGGTCCGCACAAACCTGACCGCGGACCGCATGGCTTTGAACCTTGGCAATTTCAACTCTCTGAAGTTCTCTTCCGCGGACCGCACATAATGGCAGTGCGGCCGCGGAGCCTTCACCGTGGACCGTACAATGTGTACTGCGGCCGCGTTGCTTGAAGCTTGGTTTTGCCATTCTCTGAATCTACCTAGTGCTGACCGCACAGAATGGTCTGTGTCCGCACTAGGTTTTATGCCTTACAATCTGCTCTCTGAATCTCCCTAGTGCGGACCGCACAAAGTGTAGTGCGGCCGCACTAGGCCTGCTTGTCTTGAGTTTGCCTTGTTTTTGGTACTTGTGCATATTTCACTCCTTTTGAGCCTATCTTTGACATTTTGTCACTTTTTTGATCAAACCTGCAATCAAGCACAACCTATGAGCCTTTTGGGACTATTTCTTAACAACTAATAATCAAAGCGTAAGTAAGAAGGAGCATAAAATACGTCAAAATCCCTAGTTATCAACTCTCCCAAACTTAAGCTTTTGCTTGTCCTCAAGCAAACAAAATAAGAACCACCCCTTAGGGTAAAATCCAAGAATTTCCAGCTATCCTAAAGTAACCTCAACAAGCATCAATTGGGACTAACAATTGCCCTCAATACGAATGCATCATTAACAACATTTAACCTTTGAAAAACTATGGATCAAGTGTGACACAAGAGCATCAACCAACACATCAAAGAACTCTTTCAATTACTTT
Organism: Nicotiana attenuata; assembly: GCF_001879085.1. NCBI lineage: Eukaryota > Viridiplantae > Streptophyta > Magnoliopsida > Solanales > Solanaceae > Nicotiana > Nicotiana attenuata. Next base: position 155,198 of record NW_017670364.1, on the reverse strand, counting down.
AGTCATTGTGGAACCCAAACTAACACATCCTCAACTTTCCTTAAGCAAAGCTCACCTTTTAGAATATTGACACACAAATCGAGGTAATGGGAATTCACTCATCTCTCTCAAGAAAAGGTCACAAGTCCGGCTCTAGGTACCATATGCTTGCCCCTTATGTAAGTATCCACTAATGTAAGCTTCATTCAACTCAAGATCATATAGGGCTTTTGTGGAGTCATTGTAAAGGCTTTTGGTTCAGGGTAGGAAATGTTTTGGTCTAAGTGGGTTCCATCTTCCCATTAAGCACTTCTTTTGATTCATTTGGCAGAATTCACTTGACTCTTTGAGTCATTTCACCTCTTTCCAAGGGGTTAGAGAGACTCATTGTCACTCTTTCTTATGCATTTCAATTCTTTTCTCCTTTTTCAACTTTCCATACTTTCCTTTCTTTTACTTTTCTTGAATCCCTTTTTATTTTTTCTCACATTGAACTTTCTTTTTGTCTTTTTGCTTTTCTTTCTTTTTCATTGCCTTTCCTGTTCTTCACTTTTGTGCCTTATACCACTTTGTTGTCATCCTCGTCTCTCCCCCCAAACTTATACTTTTGCCATGTGCTCAAGGAAAGATCGGGTGCCAAGAGAGGGTATCTTTTAGAACGGGTATAGGCTTGTAACATGGTTCTTGAAAGAAAAAAGGTCTAAGCTCAAGAGGGTTAACTAGGGATCATGTCATTGGTAGTCTATGGAATTTGTTCAACTATCATTTGGATCAAGGAGAGCCTATAATCACTTCCCAAGTCAAATTTCACTTAAGATTTCGCCTCAACAAACATTCAGGGCAAGTTCTAGACCAATGGCTCGGGACTTGGACTCGCAATTCGATTTCTCACCACACAAGCCCAAGGATTGATAAAGACATAGAGTAGGGGGCCCACAACGACCTTAGATACGATTTGAGCATACAATGGTCTCGAAAAACCGCTTGATGATTATCGGCCAACGCAAGAGTCTCAACGCCACAACTTTCACCATCCTAAACGTAACATTTTGTCTTTGACCATGGGATCAAAGGCAAATGTGCTAGGCCCAAGTGAAGCTTTGCTTGAGGTACCCTCAACTACAAACTACCCAAAAAAAAAACAGAAACGGACTCAAACCCTTAAGAAGGTTGTCACGCCATCTATCATTGGGAAGAGCTACCCGGTCCACACAAAACTCCACCTTTGCAAAGAACCACGGCACTAAGAAAACCAAAGCTTATTAAAACGTCCAAAACAAAACAAAAGGCTACGAGCCTATATAAGAAGCTAAAAACGAAATTTTTTTGCGAAAATAGAAAATAGAATGAATATGTACAATAGGGGAATGAATATACAACGGGGGATGAATATATACAATGATGTAACTTTATATACAGACCAAAGGAAAGATAAAAAGTGCGATAAAAGTAACTAAATGTAAGATTATATACAGACCAAATAAAAAGCAAGAAAGCATAAAATAGTATCAATATAAACAGTCATCCAACAAAAATATAGGGCGCACCCCCTCAAATAAAAGCTGGCATTGTCCCCAATGCCAACTAAAGCAAATAAGCACCAAAAAGTATAAGGAAAGGATATGAAGACTCCTTAAGCCTCGTCCGTCTACATAGGATCATGAGTGGTCCATGGGTCCTCTGTGTACTCGGGAACCTCAGACTGGATCCCGATATCCGGCTGCTCAGCTGCTGGGACCTGGGACTGGACCTGTACTAGCTCTGGCTCTGGTACATCCGGTGGCTGACTAGAGGAGGCCTCGGGTGGGTCCGCCAACCGGATGATGTCATCATCTGCTCTAGGGATAGTCCTCCTCCTCTTTGGAGGCCTCTATGTCTGCTCCGGATCTGTGGTTGCTACTGGAACTGCTGCTGGAGCTGGGTCCTCAAACAATAAGTCTAAAGGCAGCTGGTCTGCCTTCAGTCTATCCACGTCCGCCCTCAACTCCTTCACGGACTCCCTAGAGGCCCGTGTCTTGCGCAGCTTCTTGTGCTCCTTGGCAAGCTCCTTTAGAGCCTTGCCATGTGAATCCACTACCTTTGCCAAATCAGACTGGGTACTGAGAATCTTCTCCTGGTTTCCAGTATCTTCTTCAATGCATCCTCAATGGACTGTGGGACCTGTACTGGCTGAGGAGCTGACTGAGCTGCAATGGTGAAGGTCAAGGTAGACAACTTGGAAGAAGCAGTATACATCCAGTTGTTCAGGCTCTGAAGCGTCTGGCTCAGCCGGTGGGTAGTGATAGGATGGGCCCGGGAAGATGGAATCTCCGGGCCAGCTGAGGTAGAAGGACCTGGAGGCAAGTCAGCAGTAATGGAAGGTCCTGGAGGCATAGGAGCAGTAGTGGAGGCAGGCTCAGAGGGGGCCTCTACCACAACTGGCTCTTCAGACTGGCAAGTTGGGGCAGAAGCAGGAGCCTTGTAGTTCTTGTTTTTGGGATTGTCTGGCCCCTTCAAACTATACCATAAAAATGGAACTACTAGTTTGGCCTTGACATCATAGGACTTCTTTTCCACCTCCAAGTCCCGGAAATACATAGAGAGGGTGTTGGGGTAAGGGTAGTTCCGGTCGTGCTCTGCACCCACTAAGGAAATAATGCGGGTCATCACATTCCCCACATTGATGGGGTATCCCGCCATGATGGAAGCAACCAATACAGCCCGGTGGAGAGGAATGGTCTGATCATGGGTAGTAGGGTCCAACCGACTGCAAACAAAAGTCAACCAACCCCTAGCCTCAATGTTTAGGGTCCTCCTCAATATTTTTACCCCTGCAGTCAACCACTCAGGAACGGTACCTGGGATTGCCAGGTACTGAGCTAACCATGGACGGACCCCCTCGCCCATCTCCAACTTTTCCAGATATAGAGTCTCGTCCTCGTCATTGAACCCCAAATAATCATTCAGAGACTGCCCGTCGAACAACACCTTTTTGTCTCGAACCTTGGTCACTTTGGAACCCTTGACGATGTGGGCCACATTATAGTAAACTCCCTTGACCATATGTTCATTTGCCTCTATACACTGCTCCATAAATATTTCCCAGCCCACTCTAGTCTTAAACTGCCTTTGCACATCAGGGTTGTGGGGTAATAAGTCTTTGTCAATGAAACTTCGCTCCGGTATCAACTTTCTCACCGGCCACCACTCCCTAAACTTGTGGTACGCTATCTCACTCACAAATCTATCTTCCCACACAGCGGGCTTCCTAGTTCGAGCAATGCCTCCCACCTGAGGCTCACCACCCCCAGGTACCTCCTCATCTCCCTCATCATCTCCACCCGCACTCTCCCCAGATAATGAAGCTGTGGGGGAGGTAGAGTCATCCCCACTACCTACTGCGGACCCCTCAGATGAATCAGAAATGACATTAACTGGCCTCCGGATAGTGGGTGATGGAGGAGGAGTATCATCAGTCAATTGGAAGTTGGTGACGACATGAGTTGAGACTGAGTCGGAAGAGACATCCCGTGACGGTTGATACTCACTCCCCAAGGAATGAGAAGCCGCTCTATCTGCAGCTTTTATCAGCTTCCTGGTTTGTTTTATGTTTTACCAATCTTGGGGAGTGAGTTTGACTATTCTCTTTCCTTTGCCCCCTCGGGAGGAATCACCTCTCCCGGGTTGTTTTGATCCTTTGCCTCCTCGTTGTTTAACCATTGTCTACAGGCACAAACATCTAACTTTGTTAGTATCAGCAGAGACAATGAGACAGATGTGTATAATGAATTGCAGAACAGAAGCAGAAAATTGCAGACATAGTTGCAGGAATAGGCCAGTGCGGACCGCACAAAATGGCAATGTGGTCGCGCTAAGGCCACCGCGGACCGCACAGAAATGACCGCGGTCCGCACAAGTCTAAGGTCCCTAAAACAACTCTCTGAACCTCAGCACCGCAGCCCGCGGAAAGTGGTAATGCGATCGCGTTGAGGCTACCGTGGACCGCACAAACACGACCGCGGTCCGCGGTCCGCGGTGGGTGCCCAAACCTGGCACTGAGTTAGGGTTTTGGGATTTTGAATTTTAGTTCAAATTTTTACCTAGATAATGGTCCCTACTCAATTACCCAGTTCAATTATGCTCACTAAGTCTACAAAAATTAACATTCAAAACTAACTACCCTAAAAATTGAAGAAATACAGGAAGAAAATGAAGCTACAGGATAATAAAATTAAAAATGAAATGGAATTAAACAATTAACTAAAAGAAACCGGTGAGATGTTACCAGATATTGAGCAGGAAAGAATCACACAGAGCAAACGAGAATTTATGAGCAAGGAAGAGGGATGAATAGTAAAAGGGGCTCTGAGAGTTTAGGGTTCAAAAAGGGTAAAAGGAGGCCCTTGGGGTCTATTTATAGAGAAACCCCTGGGGCCCATTCTCACCTACCAGCGCGGCCGCACAAAATGGACCGCGTTCCGCGCTGGGTTTGTTTAGAAGAAGTTTGAGAAGGCAACCTCTACGGTCCGCAGAAAACCGACCGCGGCCGCGGAGGTCCACCGCGGTCCGCACAAAATGTAATGCGGCCGTGGTGGCAAACTTCAGAGAGCAATTTTATCACCCTTCACCAGTGCGGACCGCACAAAATGTAGTGCGGCCGCACTGGAAACTTCAGAGACTATGCAATTTCTTCAATTATGTCCTGCACTGTATCACCTCAATCCTGCAACATCTCACAATCAGTTAGTCCCAAAAATCAAATCCTATACTACCAAGAAAAATCAAAGAAAACAAAAAGAAAAACACATGGGTTGCCTCCCAAGAAGCACCTGATTTAACGTCGCGGCACGACGCGGGTTACCATCACATCATTTGAAATGAACAACAGCCACCACATGGCTATCATCAAACTTTCTAAGACAATGCTTGACACGGTGCCCATTCACTCTAAAGACTTCACCACTTTTGTTCTTCAAATCTAGAGCACCAAACGGGGTCACACATACAACTTCAAATGGTCCACTCCACTTTGATTTCAGCTTTCCCGGAAACAACCTTAGACGAGAATTGAACAAGAGGACCAAATCACCAACTTTGAACTCCTTTCCACGAGCATATTTGTCATGAAGGTACTTCATCTTGTCCTTATACAAGGACGAACTACATTATGCATGGAACCGTAATTCATCAAGTTCATTGAGTTGTTCAACACGAAGATTTGCCGCAACATCCCACTCAAGATTAAGCTTCCTCAAGGCCCACATGGCCTTATGTTCCAACTCCACAGGTAGATAACATGCTTTCCCAAACACCAACCGGTACGGTGACATACCAATTGGGGTCTTGTAAGCGGTTCGGTAAGCCCATAGAGCATCATCTAACTTTTTAGACCAATCGGTCCTATTGGCATTGACGGTCTTAGACAAAATACTCTTGATCTCCCTGTTAGATACTTCAACCTGGCCACTTGCTTGAGGATGATAAGGTGTAGAGACTTTGTAGTTGACACCATACTTGGAAAGCAAGGTATCAAAAGCTCTATTAGAAAAGTGCGATCCTCCATCACTAATGATTGCCCGCGGTGTACCAAACCTTGTGAAAATGCTTTTCTTTAGAAATGACACCACACTCCTAGCTTCATTGTTAGGCAAGGCCATGGCCTAAACCCATATTTACACATAATCAACCACTACAAGAATGTAAGTGTTCCCACACGAGCTAACAAAAGGGCCCATAAAATCGATACCCATACATCAAAGATATCAACTTCCAGAATTGTGTTCAGAGGCATCTCATCTTTCTTGGAAATCCCGCCCGCTCGTTGACATTGATCACATCTTTTCACTAGATCACTTGCATCTTTGAACAAGGTTGGCCAATAAAAGCCACAAAGTAGAACATTCCAAGCCGTTCTCACCCCTCCATGATGGCCACCATAAGGGGATCAATGACAAGCCTCCAAAATACTCAATTGCTCTCCCTCCGGACACACCTTCGAATCACACCATCCATGCAAATCTTAAACAAGTATGGCTCATCCCAATAGAAGTCCAGACTATCTCGTTTGAGCTTCTTCCTTTGGTTAGAAGAGAGCTCACACGGGATGATGCCAGTCACAATGAAATTAGCAATATCCGCAAACCATGGCATATCACACATTGACACAGAAAGTAGTTGCTCATCGGGGAATGTATCATTGATCTCCAAGACATCACACGGCCTTCCTTCCTCCTCCAAGCGGGACAAATGATACGCAACTTGGTTTTCACTACCTTTCCGGTCCACTATTTCCAAATCAAACTCTTGAAGAAGTAACACCCATCGCATCAACCTTGCCTTGGAATCTTTCTTGGTCATCAATACCTAAGGACGGCATGGTCGGGGTGCACTATGACTTTGGCTCCCATAAGATATGGCCGAAATATTTCCATGGCGAAAACAATAGCCAACAATTCCTTCTCCGTCACCGTGTAGTTCCCTGAGCTTCATTCATAGTCTTGCTCGCATAGTACACGGGATGAAACATTTTGTTCACTCTTTGACCCAAAACTGCCCCAACCGCAACATCACTCGCGTCGCACATGAGCTCGAAAGGCAAGCTCCAATTGGGTGCGGTAATGATCGGGGTAGTTGTCAACTTATGCTTTAGAAGTTCAAAGGCCTCCATGCATTTCTCATCAAATACAAACTTAGCATCTTTCTCTAGCAACTTGCAAAGGGGATTCACAACCTTCGAAAAATCCTTGATAAACCGCCGGTAGAACCCCGCATGCCCAAGGAAACTTCTCACCCCTTTGACAGAAGTGGGGGGAGGAAGCCTTGAAATCACCTCAATCTTGGCTTTGTCTACTTCAATCCCATGCTTAGAAATTTTGTGACCCAACACTATGCCCTCTTCAACCATGAAGTGGCATTTTTCCCAATTAAGAACAAGATTTGTGTCTTCACATCGGGCCAAGACTCTATCCAAATTCCTCAAACACTCTTCAAATGAATCACCAACCACACTAAAATCATCCATAAAGACCTCCAAAATGTCTTCCACCATGTCGGTGAAAATAGCCATCATGCATCGATGGAAGGTCGCCGGAGCATTGCACAACCCGAACGACATCCGGGAGAAAGCAAATGTACCATATGGGCATGTGAATGTGGTCTTCTCTTGGTCCTCCGGAGCAATTAAGATTTGATTATAACCCGAATATCCATCCAAAAAGCAATAAAAAGCTCGCCCCGCAAGGCGGTCAAGCATTTGGTCAAGGAATGGCAAAGGGAAATGATCCTTTCGGGTCACCTTGTTTAGCTTCCGGTAGTCCATGCATACCCGCCATCCGGTAACCGTCCGAGTGGGAATAAGTTCATTGTTGTCATTTGTCACCACAGTCATCCCACCTTTCTTCGGCACACATTGCACCAGAGAAGTCCATGAGCTATCGGAGATTGGATACACCACACCTGCATCTAGCCACTTGATCACCTCTTTTTTCACCACTTTTTGCATTGTCTCATTGAGCCTCCTTTGATGTTCTATGGAAGGCCTTGCATCATCCTCCAAGATAATTTTGTGCATACAAAATGCGCGGCTTATTCCCCGAATATCCGCCAGAGTCCATCCAATTGCCCTTTTTCGCCTTTGAAGCACCGCCAAAGTGGCCTCAACCTGCATGTTAGTAAGGCAAGAAGAAAGAATAACTGGTAAAGTTGAATTAGAGCCCAAGAATTCATACCTGAGGTGTGGAGGAAGTGGCTTCAACTCCAACACCGGTGGCTCCTCAATTGATGGTTTGGTTGGTGGAGTTTTCCGATTTTCAAGATCCAAAGACAATTTTCTCGGCTCATAGGAATAAGAGCCCATCCCATGTAATGCGTTGACACACTCCACTCTGCTTGCATCATCATTGACATCAAGATTTAAGAGCACGGCCTCAAGGGGATCCTCCACGTTAATCATAGAACTTGTGTCATCCACTATCACAGCTGTGACAATGTCCACAAATGAGCACACCTCGGTGCTATTGGGTTGCTTCATGGATTTGCAAACATGGAAGATGACCTTCTCATCACCCACTCGGAAAGTTAGTTCACCCGCTTCAACATCAACCAATGCCTTCCCCGTTGCAAGGAAAGGTCTCCCTAGAATAATTGGGACCTCATAGTCCACCTCACAATCCAAAATCACAAAGTCCGCCGGTAGGATAAATTTGTCCACCCGGACAAGCACATCATCAACTATACCCAAAGGACGCTTCATTGATCTATCTGCCATCTGTAATCTCATGGAAGTTGGCCTTGGTGGCCCAATACCTAGAGTCTTGAAAACTGAGAAGGGCATTAAATTGATGCTTGATCCAAGCACAAAGTCCGCACTACCAATAGTGCAGGGGATAGTGAAAGCACCAGGATCCTCTAATTTCGGGGCCATTGAATGTACTATGGCACTAACTTGGCGGGTCATCTTGATAGTTTCGCAGTCCATTGATCTTTTCTTTGTAACCAAATCTTTCATGAATTTAGCATAACCAGGCATTTGCTCCAAAGCCTCCACCAAAGGCACGTTGATGGATAAGCTCTTCATCATGTCAATGAACTTTTTGAATTGGTTGTCACTTTTCTGCTTGGCTAGCCTTTGAGGATAGGGGGAGGTGGTCTAGGCAAAGGTGCCTTGGCTTTTGGCACCACCGGCTCCGGCATGTCAATTATGTGCTCCCTAGACGGGTTCACGGCCTCTTGAGTTTCCACCTCGGCTTCATCAATGTCAATCCTCACATCATTGTTCACATCATTCTCAACCACATCTTAAACTACCAAAGGAACATCATTTTCTTGCAACTCAACATCCTCCTCCACAACTTGCTTATCTTTCGAGGCATGCACATCACCGCCTCTCCCACTTCTTGTTGTAACCGCCATCACATGATTGTTCCCACCCTTAGGGTTCACTACCGTATCACTTGGTAGAGCACCCTTTGGGCGAGTATTCAACGATTGAGAGATTTGGCCTAATTGCACCTCCAAATTCTGAATGGAGGTATTGTGGGAAGCCAATTGAGCATCGGAATCTTGGTTCTTCTTCATCATTTGTTCGAACATCATTTCTATTCTTCCCATATCATTACCCGAAGAACTAGATCCTTGAGAAGGGAACGGGGGTGGATTGTTCGGTTGTTGGTACATTGGGGGCCTTTGAAAGCCTTGCCCCCGATTGCCTTGATTTCCATTGTTGTTCCAATTGCCTTGACCATTGTTGTTCCAATTGTTGTTATTACCATTCCAATGCCCTTGGTTACCTTGATTGTTGTTCCCCCAATTACCGCCTTGGTTGTTGTTGTTCCAATTACCACCACCTTGTTGTTGATTGCCCCAATTACCTTGGGGTCGCCATTGTTGGTTTGAAGAGTTGCCTCTATTGCCTTGATAGTTGTTAACATATTGTACCTCTTCATTTTGCTCATCATAGCCATCATTTTGAAACCCATCACAATCATCATCAAATTGCTCGGAATTCCCTTGGTTTTGTTGCCTTCTTTGCCTTCTCTTGTTGGTAAGCAAATTAACACTTTCCATAGCATTCACTTGGCGAGGGTTTTGGACTTGTTGCAACTGTGCCTTAGCCAATTGATTCATAGTAGTTGTCAACTCCGCTATAGCCTGCCCATGGTCGTGTAACTCCTTATGCAAATGAATAACCGTAGGGTCACCTTGGGGAACATTGGCTCTACTTTGCCATGCGGAGGATGTATCCGCCATCTCATCAAGAATCTCGCAAGCTTCGTCATAAGACAACTTCATGAAATTACCCCCGGCCAATTGATTGACTATGCATTGATTTGTCGTATTGATGCCCCGATAGAAGGTTTGTTGAATCATCGCCTCGGTCATATCGTTGTTTTGGAATTCTTTCACCATTGTTCTAAACTGCTCCCAAATCTCATGCAAAGGTTCCGTGGGCTCTTGCTTGAAAGCCAATATCTCATCTCGAAGTGCCGCCATATGCCCGGGTGAGAAAATTTTTGCAATAAACTTATCCGCCAACTCATCCCAAGTTGTGATGGATTGATTGGGGAGCCTCTCTAGTCAATCCAATGCCTTTCCCCAAAGTGAGAACGGGAAAAGTCTCAACCTAAGAGCATCGTCGGACACATTCGTCTGCTTGCTACCCCAACATGTATCCACGAACCCTTTTAGATGTTTGTAGGCATTTTGATCCGCAGCGCCCGTGGAATACCTACGCTGCTAAAGTAAAGTCAACATCACATTGTTTATCTGAAAATTGCCCGCCCGGATTTTGGGAGGGACAATAGCACTCGCATACCCTTGATTTGGCAGCACCCGAGGAACCGCTCTTGGAGGTGGCGGAGGAGGGTCTGGAACGTTGTCATTAGCATTGGCCTGGCGGCCTCGTCGTGGTCCGGGAGGTACAATAGGCACCTCATCCTCTCCAATTTCATCTACCTCCTCCCCCGCAAGCACATTTCCAAGAGGGTCATTCGCGTTTAAAGCCATTTGGTACCTGTAGTAATCACACACACAAATTAGTAAATAAGAAGCAAAAGAAGAGCAACACACAAAACTAACTAAATAGATAGCCAAAACCGTTAGCTCCCTGGCAACGGCGCCAAAAAGTTGATCGATGCCTACTCCGCACCAATAAAAGGTAGCAAGAGAGGGTCGCAATAGCTTTTACCCGATATGAGGGCCGGGATCGAATTCCTCGGGGAGCTAGAAAGGGAGTTGATGTATCTATTTAGTTTAGAATCGTGTAATTGTTCCAAATGTCACTTCTAACATTTTTGGATTTTCTTTTATAAACTACTACTATAAAACTACTAATTAGAATTGAAACTAGATTACGCTAAGAGATAATTGCAAAGAGTTGTATCTAATGAATTAAGGGGCACTAGGGTAGTGACTTTCAGCTAGGTGGCTATTTGACGGGTAATTACTTCTAAAGCTCGATTGACATGATTGGGGAAATATGTATAACCGCTGCACAATTTTACCCACTCTCACACCTCTCGGTAGAGAGAGTGATTTTGCCTAATTTACTCTCTCGAGACCGAATGGGTAGGCAAATTAGCTCAAGCAACTAGGGTTCAAGTCGGGCAATTACTCTCTCGAGGTTTAACCCTTTAATTGGGACTATCAATTCTCTTGAGTCCATCCTAATTCCTTGTTGGGTCAATTTTGGAGACTTAGGCTCTCTCTCAAGAAGAGCCAAGTCAACTTAGCACAAACCAGTGTTTGGAACCACCAATTCATAAATTAAACCATAAAATTAACCCAAATACAAACACCCATAGTCAATCTAACCTTAAATCACAACACCCATCAATTACCCACACTAGGGTTGAGCCACAACCCTAGCTAATGGGTTTAGCTACTCATGCTTGAACAAGAAATTAGAGAAATAGATGAAAAAGAAGACATATTAATTAAGCACTAAAGTAAAAATACAAGAATCTATCGTTAAAAGTAAGCTAAGATGCCAAAAATGGCTACAGATGATGTTCTCACGAGCGCAGCTGCTAAAATAAAATAATTGATACCCTAAAAATAGAAAAAGGTTCTATTTATACTAGGCTGGAAAAACTGGACAAAAATGCCCTTGCTGAGTCAGTGTGGGCCGCACAAAATGGACTGCGGCCGCACTAGGCTCTTGGACTTCAAATCCTGGCTCTCTGTACTTGGGCTCCGCGGACCGCGCAGAGTGGACCGCGGCCGCGGAGTCAGCTAGCGCGGTCCGCACAAACCTGACCGCGGACCGCATGGCTTTGAACCTTGGCAATTTCAACTCTCTGAAGTTCTCTTCCGCAGACCGCACATAGTGGCAGTGCGGCCGTGGAGCCTTCACCGCGGACCGCACAATGTGTACTGTGGCCGCGTTGCTTGTAGCTTGGTTTTGCCATTCTCTGACTACCTAGTGCGGACCGCCCAAAATGGACTGCGGCCGCACTAGGTTTTATGCCTTATAATCTGCTCTCTGAATCTCCCTAGTGCGGACCGCACAAAGTGTAGTGCGGCCGCACTAGGCCTGCTTGTCCTGAGTTTGCCTTGTTTTTGGTACTTGTGCAGATTTCACTCCTTTTGAGCCGATCTTTGACATTTCGTCACTTTGTCGATCAAACCTGCAATCAAGCACAACCTATGATCCTTTGGGGACTATTTTGTAACAATTTATAATCAAAGCGTAAGCAAGAAGGAGCATAAAACACATCAAAATCCCTAGTTATCACACCTCACTATCGATCTTGATTCAAAACAACAGTTTCCACCCATTCTCATCCCGATAGGACTTCACATGTTAGAAGGTCACATGAATACTCATTTAATGCACCCACAACTAATTCAGATTTACGGAGTGTTACATTATCTCCCCCTTGGGATCATTCATCCTTGAATGATTGTCCTGGTTATAACTACGACTAACTCAGGACGTTAAGCAGGACTGATGGAAACATGTGAACATTGAAATGACACGAACATATGCATACCAAACTGAATGAATACACGATTACTGAACTGATGAGATAGTGAACTGAATAGGTACTAAACTGAATGGCTACTAAACTGACTGAATACTGAAAGGCATCGAGATCGTAATATAAGGTATGAATGAGAAGGTTAGTTACCTTGTACATTTTCCACTTGCTATTCAAATAGATGGGGATATCTGGACTTTATGTCCTATTCGGCTTCCCAAAACACTTTCACTGAAGCAATTTCCTTAGTTCTGAACTTTCGGATTTGACGATCAAGGATAGCCACTGGAATTTCTTCGTAAGTTAGGCTATGTTTAACCCCTATAATCTCTGTAGGAACCACAAGAGAAGGGTCTCCCATGAATTTCTTCAACATAGACACGTGAAACACTAGGTGTACAACAGCTAATTCTTGTGGCAATTCTAACTCATAAGCCACCTGCCCGATCCTTTGCAAGATTCTATATGGCCCAATGTAGCGGGGACTAAGCTTCCCCTTCTTCCCAAATCTCATAACGTCTTTCATAGGCAAAACTTTCAAAAACTCCCAATCATCCACTTGGAACTCTAAGTCTCTACGCCGCACGTCCGAATAGGACTTTTGGCGACTCTGAGCCGTCTTCAAATGCTCTTGAATCAACTTGACTTTCTCCATCGCCTCATAGACCAAATCGGGTCCTAACAACTTCGCTTTACCAACTTCGAACCAGCCAATTAGTGATCTACACCTTCGCCCATACATAGCTTCGTACGGTGCCATCTTTATACTAGAGTGGTAGCTGTTATTATAAACAAACTCAATGAGGGGTAGATGATCATCCCAATTACCTTTAAAATTGATAACACATGCCCTCAACATATCCTAAAGAGTCTGAATAGTACGCTATGCCTAGCAATATGTCTGAGGAAGAAAAGTTGTGCTGAGGTTCACCCTTGTGCCCAATCCTTTCAGAAAGGATTTCCAAAAGTTCGTAGTAAACTGAGCACCACGATCTGAGATGATGGACAAAGGAGTCCCATGCAATCGGACAATTTCCTAGATATACAACTTGGCATAATCCTCTGCTGGATCTGTAGTCTTCACTAGCAAGAAGTGAGCTGACTTGGTAAGTCGGTCTACTATCACCCAAATCGAACCATGCTTCCGAAATGAGCAAGGTAAGCCTGTTATGAAGTCCATGTTTATCATCTCCCATTTCAAGACGGGAATTACTATACTTTGAGCCAAACCACCAGGCCTCTGGTGTTCGGCTTTCACCTGCTGACAATTTGGACACTTAGCCACAAAATCTGCTACATTCCGTTTCATGTCATTCCTGATAAGTAGGGATTTTTACCGCTTATTGGCTCTCTTTTACTTGCATTTTAGCTCTAAAATGCTTAAAGGTATTCTTGAGAACTAATAAAATGTGCTTTCATGCAGGAATATTGGGAAACGAGCCAAAGAAGTCAAAATCAGCTCATAAAAGAGTCAAAAGTGGACACGGACCAAAACAAGGTAAAAAGGCCCACAGTGCGGACCGCACAATACTGTGTGCGGCAGTAGGACAATGAAACATCACTGTCAGATGTCCATCAGAGTATGTGGACCGCACAATTATTGTGCGGCCGCAAAAGAGGAGATTCAGAAAGTTAGTTTTTGGGAAGGCTGAAGATATGCGGACCACACCATAATTGTGCGGCAGCATGTTGACAAGTGCGGCCGCAGTCACAATTATGCGGTCCGCAGAAGAGAAGAATCAGAGAGCCACGTTCCAGTCCAGGTTCAAATGTGCGGACGCACTCCGAATTGTGCGGTCCGCACAATCAAATGAAGTGCGGTGGCATCCCACTTTTATGTGACTGCAGAAGACCCAGTTGACCAGACAAGCTCATAATGGGGACCGCACACAGAATTGTGCGGCCGCATAATCTCCGCAGGTGCACTTTTGTTAGATATTTTCATCTTAGTATAAATAGAACTTTTTGTCATTTTTAGGTTGAGTTTATCAATGTAGAGCACCTGAGTCGTTTTTCTTTACTGTTTTGAGTAATATTGTAATAGATTAGCTTTTAAACATTAGATTTTCTTTCCATAATCAATTATTATGCATTCTATCTTAATTTCTTCTTTAATTTCTTCATTTTTAATGAGTAGCTAAATTTCTATCTAGGGTTGTGGCCTAACCCTAGTGTGGTACTTAATAGGTGTTTTATTTAGGGCTTGTTTGTGATTGGGTTAGTAATATTTAGCCTAGTTCTTGCTTAAATTCAAGAATTATTGGTTGCAAACATTGATTCATGCTTAATTGGCTTAGTCTCTACTTGAGAAAGAGAGACTAAGTCTAGGAAAACTTGGCTAACAAGGAATTAGGGTGAACTCAAGAAATTGATAGCCCCAATAAAAGGGTCAAATCTAGTTATAGCAAGACCCGACTTGGGCATATATCACTTATTTTGTGCAATACCCATCGCATTCAAGAAAAATCGGCTAAGTGTCACAAAAGTGCGGACCGAACCAAAATTATACGGACCGCACAATCACTCTGCGGCCGCACAATTCTGTGTGTGGTCGCACATCTGAAAGACCAAATGTGCATGCTCTCTAAAGTTTGGCCTGTCAAAGTTCATTACAAAGTGCGACCGCACACAAAATTGTGTGGTCCGCACAAATTCTGTGGTCGCACTCACTTTTGTGTAGACCGCACAAATTCTATGGCTGCACTCACTTTTGTGCAGACCGCAACAATTCTTCAAAGGTACAGGTAAGGAGTGCGGACTGCACTCAAAATTATGCGGCCGCACTCAGGTAAGTCTGGGCCCGCCTGGGTCAACCTATAAATAGGACTTTTATGCACTATTCACACTCTTCGACCTCTGAACTCCCAAGCCCTGAGCAACTACAGTGAACACTCCATTAGCTCTAAATCTTCTCTCATTTCATCAAGTTAGATTCTCACCCGCATCATTCACTACTGGTATGTTCAATCCATGTTAGATTTTTGTTCTTTCTACTTAAATTGTGTTCTTGTTTTCTTTGATTAGTTTAGTTAATTTTAGGCCTATAAATGTCAAATGTGCTTATTATGTGCTTCAAAATCATATGGGTAGCTTCGTATGTGTTAATTAGGGACTGGGTAGACCACTAAGCTTGTCAATTTGTGCAAACCATGTCTAAATTGTGAAAAATTGCATGAGCCCTAGTTTACTGCCCGTGAAATTCAAATTGTGCGGCCGCACACATTTTTGTGCGGTCCGCAGTCCTTTAACTTAGGGCATTTGTGTGCTAGAATTATGCGGACCGCACTAAAAAATATGCGCTCCGCAGTGAAAATTGTGCGGTCCGCAGCAAAATTGTGCGGTCCGCAGCAAAATTGTGCGGTCCGCACTGATGAATGATCAGAGAACCCGGTATTCTGAACCTGGGGCTGTGCGGCCGCACTCACTTTTGTGCGGTCCGCACTTGGCAATTTGCGGCCGCACTCATTTTTTGTGCGGTCCGCACTGCCTCTTCTGAGGCTGTTTTTCCATAACTGGCCTACAACTGTCATGCATATATTTGTGTCTTATGAACCAGAATTTTAGCTGATTGTTATTGTTATGAATTGCAAACGATGGTTAGATCACGTGGTAGAGGAGATACATCAAAAGGGAGGGCAGAACCCTCCCGAGGCCGAGGTCGAGGCAAAAGTAACCTACCTCTAGCAATCCAAAGAGCCATAAGCTAGAAAGCTACCACCAACAGAGCTCCTAAACCCTCCAAGACCAGTGAGTATCTCCCATCTGGAGAAGCTTCTGAGGGTAACTCCGTGCAAGCACAGCCGGAAGCCCCATCACAACAAGTCCCGGATAGATTCCACTTGGTAGATGAGTCATCTTCTACTGCTAGCTCTTCTAAAGGTTCGGAAGAGGGTAGCCAAGACTCTGAGCCCTCTTCCTGATATGCCCCGGCTGCACCAATCAATGTTGATGATGTCCTGAACGATGGTAGAGGGGGTGATACTGCTGTGGGGGGGAGGGTTTAGAGAGGTCGAGGAGAAGGGAGATGTGGGAAGATAGATTCGTCAGCCTGACGGCCTTCAACAGATTTAGAGAGTGGTGGCCCCAGAGATCGCTCACTCATGAGCGACAATTCTTGATGAAGGACTTGGACAAGCACAACCCAAATGTCTTCGGACAGTTCTAGGAGAGAAGGATTGAAATAGTTCACCCAAAGCGTCCTCGATGCAAATAAACACTTGGTTAAGGAATTTTACACCAATGTAGCTCACATTAAGAAGGGTACCAAGATAACCAAAGTGAGAAACCTGAAAATCCGTTTTGACTCCTGTGCTTTGAACTCATATGTCAGATTTGAAGAAGTGGAGGTAGTGCAATACTTGGAAAATCTGTCTATGGGTGATGCAGCTCGCCCGTGGCTAGCTGAGATTTTGGCTATTCGAGGATCAACACCTCCGTGGATCACAGCAGGAGTTCCCATAGTCCGGGCCACCTTAAACTTTGAAGCAAAAGGGTGGCAGACATTCATGTGTAGCCGCATTGATCCGTGCCTCACTAAGAACAACCTCCCAATTCCCCATGCAGTCTTGGTGGCCTCAATTATGGCTGGGTACCCGATTATTGTGGGTGCTATCATGTCCACCAACATCACTATTGCTGTCCAAAAAGATGAAAGATCCTACCCGTACCTGAACTCCTCACAAAATACTTCAAGGATCAAAAGGTGGAGCCGAGGCAATATGATACGAAAGTAAAGGCCAAGAAGGTAGTGACAACCCGAAGTTCAAGGGTAAGGAAACTACCTCCGCTGGCCAGTCTGAGGAGCTAATGGTAGTAGTGATTGATTCAATTACTCAGCCTTCCACAGGTGCCACACCTTCCACAGAAACTGATCCTTCTATCGGGATAGAAGCCATGACACCTTCGTCTTTTAGACCACCAGCTTCATTATCAGTGCCAGCTTCTTCTACATATCCACAGACTACGCTGCGAGTCTCCCAAACATTAGCGAGTCTCAACAACTGGATGCAGGAAACTACTTCAAAGATGTCTGACATATCCAGTATTGTTGCAGCACAGTCAGTAGCCCCAACAGCACCACAGGTACCTCCGTCAGTGGAGGAAATATTAAAGAAGATTCTGGACAACCAGAAGGCCATTATGGAGACCCTGGTGGCGCATGGGGAGGTCATTGTGGAGTTGGGAAAGCAAATGAAGAAGATGAGGAAGTCTCAGGCGTCGATGAAGTCAATGGAGAAGTTGAGAAAATAGATTGCAAAGATTACATCTGCCAGAGATCTACCATTGGACTTGCTTATGGAGCCAGCAGCCCCAACAGCACAGGTAGCACCAGCAGTACCCGAGGCACCAGCGGCAGCAGCCGGCCAGTCAGAGGAGCCGGTTGCAACTGCTCACACCATTGAGGAGATGATCCAGATGCTCAACAACCCTATTGTCCCTCATCCAGGTGATGACGAGATACAGCTACGGATCCCATGCAGATTGAGACCACATAGGGAGTTCTCTTAACTCTCTACCCTTCCTTGTTCTTATTTTTGTTAAGCATTGGGGACAACACTTATTTTTATTCGGGGGGTGGTCTATTTTGATTGATTGACATTGACATTTGGCCTGTAATAACTTTATATTATTTTTCTTTTATCTTTATTTTCTCTTTGGTATGTATATATTCTTCCTTTTAGTTTGATGTATATATTCAGTTTCCCTTATGTATATATTCATTTTACTTCGGTTTGTATATTCATTTATCTTGCTTTTCGTAGTTTATTTCATAGCTTCTTTAGTTTGTCTTTCTTAATAGTATAACTTCTTATTTACTTTTGTAGTTTCTTTTGGATTTGTTAGCTTCTTTTTACGTTTGAGTGATCAATAATCCTTTGGTTTTCTTAATGCCACGGTTCTTTCCAAAGGTGGATTTTGTGTGAACCGGGTGGCTCTTCCCAACGATGGATGGCGTGAAAACCTTCTTAAGGGATTGAGTCTGTTTCCTTTTATGTTAGGCAAATATAGTAGTAATGAATAAAAGGGGTCTCAATAATGCTTCACTTGGTACCAACACATTTACCTACGACCTTATGGTTAAAAACAAGTTGTTGGCAGAGAATAGCTCTAGTTGTGACCTTTTGACTCTTGTGTTGACTTATGTAGTCATTGAGTGGTTTAGTCAAGCCATTTGTGATTCTCATTCTAACTAGGGTCTTTGTGGGCCCTCGACTCCGTTCTCTTTAGCAATCCAGCAGCCTGAGAGGTGAGGTATTGAATTGCAAGTCCAAGTACCCGAGCTAATAGTCTAGAACTTGCCCCAAATGTTTTTCTAGGCAAAATTCTAAGTGTAGCTTGGCTTGAGAAATAATTGTAGGCTCTCCTTGATCCGATTTGAAATTTGAAATCTTCCATAACCTACCAATGTGATATCCTTAGTCAACCCATTTGAGTTTAAGACCTTTTTCTTTCAATAACCACGTTACAAGCCTTTATTCGTTTTGTAATGACCCTCTTTTGGCACCCGATCTTTCATTAGAATTCTTGAGAAACAATTCGCAAAAACATAAGTTTTGGGGAGAGATGAGGAGTTTGAAAGTGATAAAAGGTACAAAGAAGAGAAAGAAATGAAGAAAAGGGAAAGCAAAGAAAAGAAAGAAAGAACAAAAAGAAAAATGCCAAAAAGAAAGTGAATAAGGTAGAAAGTTGAAGGGATTCAAAGAAAACATTGATAAAAGGCATGGAGTAAACAGAAAAGGAGATAAATGAATGTCATGACCAAGAAAGAGTGATGTTACGTCTCTCTAGTTCCCCATAGGAAAAAGAAATTAACTCAAAGAGTCGACTAAGTATGAGCCAAAACGAGAAAATGGAGTGCTTAAGGAAAGATGAACCCATTTTATTCCATCCTACCTTGATCTAAAAAGCCTTCATTACATCCCAAAAAAGCCCTAAATGATTTCAAGTTGAGTGAGCTTACATTAATGGTGATTTACATGGGGGGAAAGCTTATGGTACTTAGAGCCGGACTTGTGACATTCTTTTGAGAGAGATGAGCAGACTTTCACAATTCTTGCTTCGAGTGTTACATTCTAAAGTGAGATTTGCTAATGGAGAGTAAAGAGGAAGAGTTCTGGATCCACAATGACCTACGTGAAAGAGCGAGCTTCCTTGATGAATAAAGTCAACTCTTGATGCTCTAGTGTCACATTAGAACTATTGTACTCAAAAAGTCAAATCATTGCATTGTTGATAATTCATACGTGTTGTGGGTAATTGTTGGTCCCAAAATGTGTGACTGATTCACCTTAGGCCAGCTGAAATATCCCTTTTTCTAGTGAAGGTGAGAATTGCCTTAATTGCTTCAGGACAAGCAAAAGCATAAGTTTGGGGGAGTTGATAAGTAGGGATTTCGACCGCTAATTTACTCTCTTTTACTTGTGTTTTAGCTAAAAATGCTTAAAAGTATTCCTGAGAACTAATAAAATGTTCTTTCGTGCAAGAATATTGGGAAACGAGCCAAAGAAGTCAAATTCAGCTCATAAAGGAGTCAAAAGTAGACAAGGACCAAAACAAGGTAAAAAGGCCCACATTGCGGACCGCGCAATACTTTGTGCGACCGCGGGACACTGAAACATCACTGTCAGATGTCCTTCAGAGTATGCGGACCGCACAATTATTGTTCGGCCGCAGAAGAGGACATTCACAAAGTTAGTTTTTGGGAAGGCTGAAGATATTCGGACTGCATTACAATTGTGCGGCCGCAGGATGACAACTACGGCCGCACTCACAATTATGCGGTCCGTAGAAGAGAAGAATCAGCGAGCCACGTTCCAGTCCAGGTTCAAGTGTGCGGACGCACTCCGAATTGTGCGGTCCGCACAATCAAATGAAGTGCGGTGGCATCCCACTTTTATGTGACCACAGAAGACCCAGTTGACCAGACAAGCTCATAATGGGGACCGCACACAGAATTCTGCGGCTGCACAACCTCCGCAGGGGCATTTTTGTTAGATATTTTTAGCTTAGTATAAATAGAACTTTTTGTCATTTTTAGGTTGAGTTTTATCAGTGTAGAGCACCTGAGCCGTTTTTCTTTACTATTTTGAGTAATATTGTAATATATTAGCTTCTAAACATTAGATTTTCTTTCCATAATCAATTTTTATGCATTCTATCTTAATTTCTTCTTTAATTTCTTCATTTTTCATGAGTAGCTAAATTTCTAGCTAGGGTTGTGGCCTAACCCTAGTATGGGTACTTAATGGGTGTTTTATTTAGGGCTTGTTTGAGATTGGGTTAGTGATATTTAGCCTAGTTCTTGCTTAAATTCAAGAATTAATGGTTACAAAAATTGATTCGTGCTTAATTGACTTAGTCTCTACTTGAGAAAGAGAGACTAAGTCTAGGAAAACTTGGCTAACAAGGAATTGGGGTGAACTCAAGAAATTGATAGCCCCAATAAAAGGGTCAAATTTAGAGATAGCAAGATCCGACTTGGGCATATATCACTTGTTTTGTGCAATACCCATTTGGACTTGAGAAAGCCAGATTGGGCAAAATACTCAAACTACCGAGAGGTATAGAGTGGGTAATTGCATGTTATTTCTGTATTACAACCCCGACCAATCAAACTTGCCCTAGAGTTTACAAACCGTTAGGTAACCACCTAGGTGGAAGTCATGACCCTAGATCTTTTATCGTTTGAAAAACAACCAAAACCAAAAATATTGTCTTCTATTTTTATAATTGCAATCAATAGCTTAAAGTAGAAATAGAAACAACAAACAAGAATGTAGAAGTGTAATTTGAGGCACATTATACAATTACACTAGGTGTATACCTAATGCCAGTTTTAACTCCCTGAGGATTCGATCCCGACTTGCGTTGGGTTTTTATTATTGCTTTGACCGCCTCACTACCTATATTTGTGGAGTGAGTTTGGCCAACATCAATTCCACCAATAGATCTTCTTAAGACCGTGATACATCTTTGTGGAACCTAGGTGAACAGAATGCCTGGAATTGTGGGCTTTCAACATAATTCGCCCTCTGAGCCCATCTATGTCTTGAACGCATAGTCTGCCTCTATATCTCAAAGTACCATCATCTTCCCCTTGTTCAAAAGTTGTAGTCTTGTGTTTGTGAATCCCCTCCTTCAGCTACAATAAGTAGGGATCATTGAACTGTTTTTCCTTCACTTCGGCTACTAAGGAGGATTCAGCCATGTTGCGAAGAATAACATGACCATCTTTGGAGTCCAAAAGTTGAACTCCTAGACTTGCTAATTGGTGGACTTCCTTCATCATAGTTCTCTTGTCTGCTTCAACATGAGCTAAGATTCCCATAGAACGCCGACTAAGAGCATCGACTACAACATTTGCTTTCCCGAGATGATAGAGGATATCAACATCATAATCCTTGAGTAATTTGAGCCACCTCCTCTGACGAAGATTCAATTCTCTTTGCTTGAAGATGTACTGTAGACTCTTGTGATCTGTGAAAATATCAACATGCACTCCATAGTCCATACAAATAATGGCACCAGATATTTAGTGAAAATATCATCGCAGCTAACTCAAGATCGTGTGTTGGATAATTCTTCTCATGCGTCTTGAGTTGTCTCGATGTATAGGCTATGACTTTACCATGCTGCATTAACACACACCCAACACTAACCCCTGAAGCATCACAATAAACCACTAACGTTTCAGTTCCTTTCGGTAGTGTCAAACTGGTGCTGAAGTCAACCTTTTATTTAACTCCTCAAAACTTTTCTCGCAAGCGTCCAACCACTAAAAATTGACCTTTTTTTGAGTCAATCTAGTCAAAGGGGACGAGATAGAGGAAAATCCCTCTATAAAATGCCCGTAATAGCCTACTAGACCCAAGAAACTTCTTATATCAGATACTGAGGTAGGTCTAGGCCAATTCTTCACTTCCTCTATTTTTTGAATTCCCTCCTTCACGCCTTCTCCTGAGATGACATGGCCCAAAAATGCTATTGATTTCAACTAAAATTCACACTTAGAAAATTTTGCATATAGCTTGTGATCTTGTAGTGTCTGCAACACAATTCTGAGATGTTCTACATGGTCCATCTCGCTAGGGGAATAAATCAAGATGTCATCAATAAAAACAATAACGAACAAATCAAGATATGGTTTGAAGACCCTATTCATAAGGTCCATAAAAGCCGTCGGTGTATTCGTTAAACCAAACGACCTTACCAAAAATTCGGAATGCCCATAATGAGTCTTGAAAGCTGTTTTAGGAATATCACTTTCCTTAACCTTCAACTGATGGTACCCCGATCTGAGGTCAATCTTGGAATAACACTGGGCACCCTGAAGTTGATCGAATAAATCATCTATTCTGGGAAGAGGGTACTTGTTCTTGATGGTGACTTTATTCAACTGACAATAGTCAATGCACATGCGCAAAGACCCATCCATCTTTCGGACAAATAAGACCGGTACGCCTTAAGGTGAGACACTTGGCCTTATAAATCCCTTATCTAGAAGATCTTTCAATTGGACTTTTAGCTCTTTCAACTCAGCTGGAGCCACCCTATAAGGTGGAATAGATATCGGCTTAGTGCCGGGGAGTAGATCAATTCCAAAGTCAATCTCTCTATCGGGAGGGACTCCGGGAAGATCTTAGGGAAACATTTCTGGGAACTCACTTACAATTGGTACTGACTGGAGAGTGGGAATTTGAGCATCTGCATCCCTAACTCGAACCAGGTGATAGATATACCCTTTGGAAATCATCTTTCTAGCTTTAAGGTAGGAAATAAACCTACCCCTTGGTGCTACTGCATCACCCTTCCATTCTAAGGCCGGTTCACCAGGAAATTCAAAACTTACTATATTGGTTCTACAACCCACTGTGGCATAACAGGACTCTAACCAATCCATGCCCATGATTACATCGAAGTCAACCATCTCCAATTCTACTAAGTCTGCTATAGTAAGGCGATGATACACTTTGACTGGACACCCCCTATAGATACGTCTAGCTATAACCGATTCTCCAACGGGAGTGGATACTTCAAAGGGTTCACACAACTTTTCTGGTTCTATCCTAAATTTCTTAGCAATATATGGGATTACATAAGATAGGGTGGATCCCGGATCCATAAGAGCATAAACATAAAGGGTGAAGACTGTTAGCATACCTGTGACAACATCTCCATGAGCCTCTGTATCCTGAAGGCTACCAGTGCATACAAGCGGTTCTGACCACCGCCCGTATTACTAGACTTTCCTGCATCACGCCCTTGTTAGGCCTGAGAGTTACGAGGGGCTGCTGAATTAGTGGAATGAGCTACATTGCCTCCATTGTTCTGCTTTACTGATGAACAATCCCTCAAGAAGTGGCCCTACTGATTGCACCCAAAGCAACCATTTGTGCCCGAACGACAAACCCCTTAATGCTTCCTACCAACGTGTTGCAAGTAGGGTACTTAAGGCCTCTATAGCCCACACTAGCATGTGATAGTCAGCCTGCTGCTCTGAAATTCTAGCTTTTCTTGTTATGTTTGGACCTCTAAACTGGTGCACTAGCTGATGACGCAACATGTTCTGATTTTGGTTTCCTGAAGAACTGAATATTACCACCTCCTTGATGTCCCCCATGGCTGAAATTTCCTGCAGACTTAGCTCTCTTGTTGAATTCTCTGTCCTTCTCTCTCTGTAGCCGCTCTTCTTCCTTCAGCCTGTCTTTGTTCCCTTGAACAAAGGAAACCATCTTAGTAACGGTCATGTCATTGTTCAAAGAAGCTATATTAGCATCAACAAACAAGTCATCTAAAAGCCCCAAAACAAACCGCCTAACTCTGGCCGTCATATCACGTACCATTTCCGGAGCATACTTAGCGAGAGAGACGAACTTGAGGTAGTACTCATTCATACTCATATCATTCTGTTTGAGTCTCTCAAACTCCAAAGCCTTAGCTTCCAAGACCTCAATGGGTAGAAAATGCTCAAGAAATGCATCTGCAAACTCCTTCCAAGTTGTAGGAGTTGCATCCTCCCCACGGGACGCTTCCCATATTTCATACCAGGTGTTAGCAACATCCTTCAGCTGGTACGTAGCAAGCTCTACTGCTTCAGTGTCTGTAGCATTCATCACTCGAAATATCTTTTGAATATCATCAATGAAGTTTTGCGGATCCTCATCCTTTTTGGATCCTGTGAAGACTGGAGGTTTCATGTTTAGGAATCCCTGGACCTGGAACTACCCGTCTCATCAACAACACTTGTTCCCTGCCTTTGAGCATGAGCAACAACAATTTGGGTGAGCAACTGGATAGCTCCCCTGACATCCATGTCTGAGGTATTAGAAATTGAGCCTGCTGTAACTCCCTGGGCAGGAGTGACCTCTTCCTGAGCAGCATTAGCCGTAGCCCCCTAGCTAGTAGCTGAGGCCCTCGTGGTGTACTTTCTTTTCGCAGGAATTTTATGAAATATAAAATTCGCACGAGTTAGAATGAATCCTTAAAGCATATCTCTGACTGCATGATCTAGAGTACAAAATAAATGAAATAATACTAAATGTCTTGGTGGTCAACTGTTTACATGTGTGGCGTGCACACACACAAATAAAAGTGACCCCACTGGACACAGCTTCATAGACTCCCGAGGAGTCTTGAACCTAGGCTCTGATACCAAGCTTTGTCACACCCCAAACCATGGCCTGGCGTAACACGACACTCGGTGCCTGACTGCAAATGACCGAGCAAACCAACTATATGGCTGGATCAACATGTGGTATAACTATAAGCTAGATGTGAATATACGACATGATGATCTACTAAAGAGTTTGAGTGAAACATCATAGATGCGAAAAAATACTGAAAAGTCTGCAAGTGTAAATGAGTAACCGACAAGGCTAACACATAAAAGCCGCTAACATCTGACTGACTGAACTATAGTCTATGAAGCCTTTAAGAATACTGAAATGCTAACTGTTTATCGGGACTAGGTCCCCGGCATACCTTACTAACTGAAATACTATAAAGACTAAAGACTAGAAAAAAAGATAATGCCCCGAAAGACTAGGGCTCACAATAGCTGATACGAGATGTCCTAGCAAGCAGAATCGTCAACCTGTAAAACGTTACCTGCATGGAGAGATGCAGGTCCCGAGAAAAGGGATGTTGGTAGATTTGAATTGCACCGGTATGTAAATCAACTAAAAGAAAGAACTATAAATACTGAAATTGAAACTGAGCTGATAACCTATAATTGATATCTGAACTAAACATAGGAAGTAAGGATATGAATACTCCCTCTTCTGAATGATGAACAACCTGTTTATCTTAATAAACTAAGGCCTCATGCCCAACATATATGTGCACAAGCTACGGCCTCAGGCCCAAGTATACGTATACATAACTACGGCCTCATGCCCTTAAATGCATAAAGCATAAACTACGGCCTCATGCCCAAATATGCATGAAGCAGATAAAATATGGCCTCAGACCCAAATACAGGTGTTCAACATTAAGGAATTTAGGATAAAGAACTGAGAATCATACTGCAAATAGATGATAATAAAATACTGATACATACTGAGTTACATCATACTGGAATACTGAATAGGACTACACTGAGATATGTATTCATAATAAGTTGATTTGTCATAACTGAAACTCATAGAATATTGAATGATTATGAAACTATGCCATCTAGAGAATAGAAGTTCTACAACTATTCATGGAACAAAGGCATAATTACTTTCTGAGGAAACTCGTAATACTCATAATGAATGGGACGTAGGGAGAATCATAATAATTTCCAAACATAAAGAGAGTTAGCCTCACCTACCTTAACTCTGGCCCTTTTTACGAGTATCACAATGTTCGTCGCCTCTTTCAACGATAATCTATGTCAATATATATATATCAAGAGGAACCAATATTAGCACTAATTCTCCTGTTTTAGTAACTTAGGAATTTTACCAAACACCTTATGGGTGTAAAGCCTCATAGCCCTTAGTAATTGGTCTTTTCTTCACCAAGTTCTCATTCTACTACTTCTAGGTGATTCTACAATCCCAAATAGATGTAACTAACACCATTTCTCCTCACTCAAATGTTTACAACAATCATAAGTCCACAATCCAAAATCCTAGCATAGTTCATACGGTTCTCTTTATCAAGCCCATTTACTATTCTCCCAAAAACTCATCAATTCATAGTTATAAATGATTAGGGAGTAGAAGCATTACCTTTACGAAGTTCACTCCTCTTGAATTCGAGTTCTAGGGTTTCCTTTATCAACAATGGTGTCTCGATCGAATATCTAATGGGTGGAAGGATTTCACATGTTAATAAGGTGTTGGAGAATTGAAATTAACTTAGGATCACTGTTAGAACTTACCTTAGATGATGGAGGGACCTTAGGGAAGTTAGGTTCTTAAGAGCTCCCCTTTCTAGAGTAGTTTTTCGTGTTTGGTGTGTGGGGGAATGAGGTAGGACTTTTAAATGAGTAAACACGTCCCAAAATTGAGAAGGAAAATAAAAATAGCTCGGATAAACTTCGTCGGCACGAGGCATCATCAGGGGTGCCAAAATAATCGTGCAAGGCGCCATCAGAGGTGCCAAAACTACAGTGCCTTGCACTGTTTGGGGCGCATAGTCGATGCCCTGGACAGTGCCTTGAACTATTAAGGGCAGTGAGGTTACATTGCATTGCACTATCAGGGGCTATAAGACGTACCTCCCATAAGCTCAATCAATTCTATCAAATTTTATGCACCTCACTCTCGGTCTTGATTCCAAAACAATGCTTTTCACCCATACTCATCCCGATAGGACTTCACATGGTAAAAAGTCACATTAATACTCATTTAATGCATCCACAACTAATTTAGATTTACGGAGTGTTACACCAACCGTGAGATAAATAGTATTGTTTCCAAAACAGTGAATGCTAATCGGACGGATTGGTCCATGAAGCTTGTTGATCCATTACGGGTGTACCAGATGGCTTACAAAACACCTATCGGAATGTCACATACCAGTTGGTGTTCGGGAAAGCCTACCACCTTTCGGTGGAACTTGAACACAAGGCCATGTGGGCTCTAAATGAGTTGAATCTTGATTTGGATGTAGCCGCTAACATGAGGATTGCACATTCGAATTAATTGGATGAGTTCCGGTACCATGCTTATGCAAGTTCGTCCTTGTACAAAGAAAAGATGAAATAGCTTCATGACAAATACATTTGGAACAAAGAGTTCAAGGTGAGAGATCTTGTATTGTTGTTCAACTCAAGGTTGAGGATGTTTCCCGGGAAGTTAAAGTCCAAATGGAGTGATCCTTTTGAAATTGATGGTGTAACACCTTTCGGTGCATTAGACTTGAAGAACAAAAACAATGAAATATTCCAAGTCAATGGTCACCGGGTGAAGCACTACTTGGGAAAAGTTAGAGATAGCCACGCCGTGGCGGTCATTCATTTCAGTTGATGGTATTTTGCGTTGTGTCACGACACTAAATCCGGCGCTTCTTGGGAGGCAACCCATGTTTCTTTTCCTTTTTTTCTTTCGTAGTTAGGTGTTATTTCGTGCTAACTTGATTTGAAGTGTGCTATAGGGTTGAGTGTGACTTACAAAAATTGTGGACAAAAATCTGGCTATGTGTTGAAAGAAGTACGGGCCGCAGTTGAATTGTGCAGACCGCACATCTATGGTTGCTGCAGCAAAAGTACATTGTGGCCGCATAATTATCTTTCGGACCGCACAAATGAAAGGTGGAAAATGTCAACTCTTTGAAGTTTAGTCTGTCTAAGAAAAAAATGATGTGCGACCGTAAAAGGAAATCTACGGCCGCAGCATGAAATCAGCAGCCGCACACAAAATTGTGCGGACCTCAGACAAGATGCTGAGTTAAGGTCACCAGTTAACAGAGTGCGGACCACACATGAAATTGTGCGGCCGCACTTGCCCTCCCTTCCCTTAGTAAACCAAGTAGTATAAATAGAGTATTAGAGGCAACTGTATGTTATTTCCCTCTCTGAGCGCAAAAATAGTACACTCTTGAAATTTCTTGGTGGATCTATTTGTCCACACACACAACATCTTTGTTCAGTCACTCATCACACTCTTTCATTTGGTATACTTCAATTTCTTGTTAATCTTTTTCTTTTAAATTGTAGAAGTTTAGTCATCTTTAGGCGATTGTCAATAAAATTCAATTGTGCATTCATGTAGGGGTAAATCTGTAATAGGTTAACTAATACATGCTCCATGGGGACTGGGTGAACATATTTTCATGCTTATATGATGTTGCCATGTCGAATTGTGCACGAAATTGAAAAACCTATAATTAAATAGCTGAACTGTTCGTAAATTTTGAATTTTGCGGCCGAACCTGAATTTGTGCGGTCTCCAAAAATTGATTCTAGGGCATCATTAGTGAATAAGGGATATGCGGCCGCAGGGTAAAATGTGTGGACCGCAGATTTCAAATCGCGGCCGCAGAAATGTACTTTTACTATCATCAGAAAGAAAATTGTGTCACCAATGTGCGGCCGCAAGTTTAATTGTTCGGACCGTAAAAATCGTGATATGGCCGCACATCAGCCAATTCATTATCATCATAGAGTTGGCATTTGTTGGGTCTCATAGGTGCGGCCACAAGTTGAATTGTGCGAACCGCACTCGACCTTTGCGGGCGCAAAAGAAAGTTGTGTCATCCGCAAGTCATCATCTGCGTCCGTAAGAAAATTGCGCGGACCGCATATCTGGTTTCCTACAAGCATGCTTTGACTGTGTACCCTTACTGTATCTTCTGGTTTATATCTTACTTGTATGTCTCTTGGGTATGTTTGAACAATGAATTGCAACTAACAATTGCCTTTTCTTGATACAGACAATGGTTCGATCTAGGGGACAGGGCGACAAGTCTAAAGGGATGGGTGAACCTTCTCGGGGTCGAGGCAAGAGTGCCTTACCCCTTGGCCAACAAAAGAAAATTACAAAGAAAACTACAAGCGGCAGAGGGAGAGGTGCAGATCTCTCCGAGTGGAGCTCATATGTTTCGTCTAGGGAAGCATCAGAGGGCAACTCAGCATCTATTCAGGAGCAGTCGGCCGTACAGTCAAGGCCGCAAGGGAGATACCAACTCAAGGACGAGTTGTCCTTATCTCATAGCACTTCCAAGGGATCCGAATGTGCTAGTAAGGCTTCTGAACCATCGACTACACCTGTCCCTGAGGTACAGGATACACCAGTTCAGGATATCCCCAATGATGGTAGAGGGGGAGATGCTATAGCTGCCGGTCTTGGAAGATCAAAAAAGAAAGAGTTTTGGGAGGACTGATTTGTTTGCTTGGCTGCCTTCACTAGCTTTTATACATGGTAGCCAGTGAGGTCCCTAACTTTTGATCGATAGTTCTAGTTGAAAAATGTGGAGAGGTACAACCCAGTAAAGTTGAGACAATTCAGGGAGCGCAAGGGGTGGATGTGGTTCACTCTGAGTGTAGTGGACGCCAAAGAGTACCTGGTTCATGAATTCTATGCCAATGTGGCTCACATCAAAAAGGGACAAAGGTAACAGAAGTGCGTAACCTAAAAGTGAGATTATATCAGCATACAATCAACACGTACTTGGGCTTTGAAGATGTTGAGCTATTGGAATATTTGGAGAAATATGAAATGGAAGATGCAGCCCGACCTTGGTTAGCGAAGATTCTAGCAGCACCAAGGCCACCACCACCATGGATTGTCGTTGGGGTTCCTATCCACCGGAGCACTCTGAGTTTCGAGGAGAAGGGGTGGCAAACCGTTGTCTGCAGCATATTGGACCCGTCCCAGAATGAGACTTACCTTCCAATTCCTCGGGAAGTCTTGGTTGCTTCTATTATGGCTGGGTACCCTATCAATGTGGGTGTCGTGATGTCAGCCAACATCTTAGTGATCGCTCGAAAAGATGACTCGTCCTACTCATATCCCAACATAATTATAGAAGATCTCACGAATGCACGGGTAGAGCCGAGGGATTATGATACAAAGGTGCAACCAAAGAAGCCTTTCTCTTGGTACTCACTGATGGATGCGAACAACCCAAAAAGGAAAGGTCTGCCTTCTTCGATCGAGCCTTCCTCCAGTGCTGCAGCTATACGTCCACCATCATCTATAGTCCCTACTGTAGTTCCTGCCATACATTCCACCTCGGCTTTGAAGTCGGTGCTCATGCCTACTATCCCACGTTTTGCGCTGCGAGTCTCCCAGATAACTGGATGCAGACAGCCACTGCAAAGCTGTCTGACTTGTCCAGTACTATCGCAACAGAGTCTGCTGTTCAGGAACCTCAGGTTCCCCCGACCGTCGAAGAGACATCGAAGAAGCTCCTGGAGAACCAGAACACTATTATGGCTACCTTGGTACAGCACGAGTCGGTGATCGAAGAGCTGGGAAAGGAAGTAAAAAAGATGCGAAAATCACAGGCTAGCAAGAAGTCAGTGGATAAGCTCAGGAAAGAGGTGCACAGAATTGCTACACCCGGATATGTTCCATTTGACATGTTACTTGACCCGCACCAGTCAGCACCAAATCCTACAGCACCATCTGCACCGGTAGCACCAGCTGGCCAGTTTGGCAAGCTAGACCTAATTGCCGACACTATTGAGGCAGTTCGCGATATGTTTGTCAACCCGGCCACACCAAGAGTCGAGGATGATGAGATACAGTTGGTTGAGCCGGAGGGCGATGGCATTACTGGGGACACAGAGATTTCCAAGGATCTAAAGGGAGTTTTCTTCACTTTTTCCCCTCTTTTACTCTTATTTTGTTAAGCATTGGGCATAATGCTTATTTTTATTCGGGGGGGGGGGGGAGAGTTTATTTATTATATTTGATACGTTATGAGACATTTGGACTATAATAACTTGATGTTATTCTCTCTTTTCTTATTATGTACCTCTTCTCTCTCTCTCTCTCTCTCTCTCACTATGTATTTTCATTCTATCTTCAGTAGTTTCTACTTATTAGCTTCTTAATTTTTTATATTTTTATTTCTTTAGTAGTTCTTTGTTTGATTTAGTAGCTTCTTTTTATATTTTTGTAGACAATAAGCCTTTAGGTTTTCTAATGCCACGGTTCTTCCAAAGGTAGTTGTTGTGTGAACTGAGTGACTGGTTCCAATGATGGATGGTGTGATAACCTTCTTAAGGGATCGAGTCCATTTTGTGTTTAGGTACTAATAGTAGTAGTAATGAATAAAAAGACCTGATTAAGTCATACTCGAAGAGTCAAACATGCTTCATTTGGCACCAACACCCTTAACTACGTGCTTATGGTTAGAGACAAGGTTTTTTTCTTTAAAAAAGAAAGAAATAACTCTAGTTAGTGACTTTGTGACTCTTGTGTTGACTTTGGTAATCATCGAGTGGTTTAATTGGACCATAGTGATCTTTAAACTTGAATGTGGTCGTTGTGGGCCCTCAACTCTATCCTCTTTTACAATCCAGTTGCATGAGGGGTGAGATGAATTGTAAGTAGTCCAAGTATCCGTGCGAAGGGTCTAGAACTTGCCCCGAATGTAATCTAGGCGAAATCCTAAGTTTTGCTTGGTTTGAAAAGTGATTGTAGGTTCTCCTTGGCCCGTTTTAGTTTTTCTATTGCCAACCAATGTCGTTAACCCTAGTCAACCCCTTTGAGCCTCTAGCCTTTCTCATTCGATAACCATATTACAAGTCTTTACCCGTTTTATCGTGACCCTCTCTTGGCACCCGAGCTTTCCTTAACACTCTTGTGAAACAAATGCTTAAAATTTAAGATTGGGGGAGAGATGAGGAAGTTGAAAAAAGGTATCAAGGCACAGAAAGAGAGAAAAAATTATCTCTATGAGAAGAGAAGGCAAGAAAAGAAAAGAACAAAAAAAAATGCAAAAAGTGAATAAGTGAAATGGTTGAATGGATTCAAAAAGAGGTAATGATCTCAAGCATTGAGAAATCAAAAAGGGGAGATAAAATAATGAAATGATAAAGAAAGAGTGATGTTAAGTCCCTCTAGTCCCCAATGAAAAGCAAATGCCTCTAAGAATTGGCAAGTGTGAGCCGAGAATGCTTAAGAAAAGTGGAACCATTTACCAATATTGTACCCGACCCTAATCCAAAAGCCTTCATTACATCCCTAAAGAAGTCCTACTTGATTTCAAGCCGAGTGAGCTTACATTAGTGGCGATCAACATGAGGGGCAAGCCTATGGTACTTGAGGTCGTACTTGTGACATTCTCTTGTGAGAGATAAGTGAACCTTTCATGAATCTTTGGATTGAGTGCTAATTTCTAAAGTGAGCTTCGCAAATGGAAATAGAGGAGGAAGAATTTGGAGTCCACTATGGCCTACATGATAGAACAAGAGTCCTTGATGAGTAAAGTCAATTCTTGAAGCTCAAATGTCACATTAGAACTATATGTGCATGAATGTTTGACTTGTCTCCTTGTTGATAATGCATGAGTAGGGTGGGTAATTGTTGGTCCCAACCTATGTGTGTATGGCTCACCTTTGACTCACTGAAATGACCCTTAACTTTTGGAGGTGGGAACTAATTTATTTGCTTGAGGACAAGCAAAGACTTTAGTTTGGGGAAGTTGATAAGTGGAAATTTTGCCTGCTTATTAGCACCTTTTAGCTTTTGTTTTAGTCCAAAAGTATTGGATTGTGTTGCCGAAACTAATGAAATCGTGCAAATTGCAGGAATGCTGGAAGTCTGGTCTCCCGAGATGAAATCCGACTCAAAAAAGAGTGTTTTGAAGCACAAGGTAATAAAGGCGTAGAAGCAAAAATATGCGGTCCGCAGAAGGAATTCTGCAGCTGCAGAAGAAATGCGGACCACAAAATTCCATCTATGGCTGCAAACCAAAAAGAAAAATCTAACAGAACTTTCAGCAATGTGCGGACCGTGATAAGTGGGGATTTTAGCGCCTTTTAGCTTTCATTTTAGTCCAAAAGCGTTTAATTGTGTTACCGAAAACTGATTAAATATGCTTAATTACAGGACTATTGGAAAATGAACCACTAAGATGAAATCCAACTCAAGAAGGAGTGATCTGAACTCAAGAACAAAAACAAGCACAGAAGCTCAAAGTGCGCACCGCAGATTATCATATGTGGCCGCAGATTGTGAAGAAATTTCTATCAGAGACAAGTGCAAAGTGCGGTCTAAGAGCAAAAGTTCAGAGAGTTTGCATATCAAGTTCAAAGGAAGTGCGGACCGCACAATTATTGTGCAGCCGCAGAAGATCAGCTACGCGGCAACATTTGCATTTCTGCGGTCCATGAAAGAGCCATGTGCGGACGCACTCAGAAATGTGCGGACCCTAGAAAGAGAGATATGCGGCCTCGGCTCAAAATTGCGTGGCCGCAAGATCCCAATCCTGTCAGGCTGAGCAAAGTGAGGACCGCACATGGAATTGTGTGGCCGTAGAACCTCTGAAAGGGCATTTTTGTCAGAAACTTCCAACTCTGTATAAATAGAAGAGTTTCATTTTTTTAGGTTAAGTTGTGATATCAACAGCCACATTAGATGTTTTCTTTACTCTCTTTAGTAGTTTTTGCCAGTTTAAGCTTTTTGAACATAGATTTCATTATCTTAATTATCAATTTGGGTTTAATTATCATTTCTTCTTCTATTTCTTCTGTTTCAAGCATGAGTAGCTAGATTTTCACTAGGGTTGTGACCCAACCCTAGAGTGTAAACTTAATGGGTGTTTGATTTATTGCTTGTTTATGGTTAGGTGTTTATTATTTAGCCTTGTTCTTGCTTTTAATTGTAGAATTAATGGTTACAAACATTAGTTCATGCCTATATGACTTAGTCTCTACTTGAGAAAGAGAGACTTAGTCTAGGAAAACTTGGCTAACAAGAAATTGGGGTAAATCAAGAGATTAATAGTCCTAATTAAAGGGTTCAATCTAGAGATAGTAAAACCCGACTTGAGCTTTTTATTAACCGTTTTGTTCACTACCCATTTGGACTTGGGAAAGCCAAATTGGACAAAATCACTCTCTGGCCTAGAGTTATTGAGTGGGTACTCGAGTTTTGATAGCTATAATACGCCCCGACCAATAAAACAAGCTTTAAAATTTACAACCCGTTAGGCAAACACCTAGGTGAAGCTCATAGCCCTATGCCTTTTACATCATTTGAAAAACAACAACAAAAACAACTTCTTAGTTTCAATCATTCATCTTGCAATCTTAGTGTAAATTAGACTTAGAAACAGCCAAAGTTTGTGGAAGTGCAATTTGAGATAGTTCAAGCTCATACGCAATAATATATACTCCTAAATCCCATTCATTGCTCTCTGTGAAAATTCCACCCCGACTCTCTGTTGGGTATTACAATTGCATCGATCGTTTCATAACCTCAAATAGAGGTGTGACTTGGACGAGATCAATTTCCGGCGTCGTTGCCGAGGAGCATAAAAACGGATTTAGCTATATATTTGGTTTTGTGTGTAAATTGTCTTCTTTTCCTTTAGTGTTACTGATTTTTTGAGAATCAATTGTAGGTGCAACAATGGCCCTCAACAATGATCAACTCGGAAACATGTCTTTGAGGGATGTGGACGTGGAAGATAACCAAGTTGAAGAGGTTCCTCTTGAACCTCAAGCAAATAGAAGAGGCCGACCGCCTCAAGACAACATCCAAGTTCCACCCCTACCTCCACCAAGAGCGGCTCCACAGCGGGTGTTGCCAAACGAAGGGTATGCAAGTGCCATATTCCCGCCCCGCATTAGGGCGGGCAACTTTCAAATCACGAATGTAATGCGCTCATATTGCTAGAGCAACGGGGATTTTTTACAGGGGCTCCGAGTCAAAATGCATACAAACACTTGAAAGGGTTTGTGGACACTTGTTGGGGGAGTAAACAGACAAACGTCTCTGAGGATGCTTTAAGGTTGAGGCTATTTCCTTTCTCTCCAAGCCTTGGATTGGTTAGCGAGATTGCCAAACCATTCCATCCATACGTGGGATGAATTGGCAGAGAAATTTATATCCAAGTTCTTTTCTCCCGGGCATATGGCTACTCTTAAAGATGGGATTCTACAATTCTAACAAGAGCCCAATGAGCCATTACATGAAATATAGCAGAGGTACCGAATAATGGTCAAGGAGTGTCCCAATAATGACATGACGGAGGCTATGATTCAACAAAACTTTCGATCAGGGGATCAACATTACCATGCGTGGTCAACTAACTTGCCGGTGGAAATTTCATGTCAACGCCGTATGCGGAAGCTTGTGAGATTTTAGATGAAATGGCGGATACTTCATCGGCATGGCAAAGTAGAGCAAATGTTCCTCAAGGTGATCCGAACGTGATTCATCTACATAAAGAATTGCATGATCATGGGCAAGCCGTTGCCGAGTTGACCACCACAATGAATCAATTAGGCAAGGCTCAACTTCAACAAGTGCAAAGTCCTAAGCAAGTCAATGCCATGGAGGGAGTTAGTATGATGGTGAACAATAAAAGGCCAAAGGGTCCACAAGTGCAATACTGTGTGGAGAATTTTGTGCAAGAAGATAGTGGGTTTGATCAAGATGAATCTTACAATGAACAAGAGGAGGAAGTGCAATACGTGAACAACTTTCAAGGGAAAAGAAACAACTCTCAAGGCCCAAATCAACAACAATGGCGACCTTAAGGTAATCAAGGTAATTGGAATTCTAACAACCAAGGTAATTGGAGTGGTGGCAACAATCAAGGAAATTGGAGTGGTGGAAATAACCAAGCAATTGGAGTGGAAACAACCAAGGATATTGGGGAGGCAACAACCAAGGGGGATGGAACAATAATCAAGGCAATCGAGGGTCGGGCTTTTAAAGGCCCCCGATGTATCAACAACCGAGCAACCTGCCTCCTTATCCTTCCCATGGTCCAACTTCTTCCAACAATAAGGTGGGACGAATTGAGAGTATGTTCAAACAAATGATGGAGAAGAATGTTGACTCCGATGCCCAACTAGCCTAACACAACACATCAATTCTCAACTTGGAAGTTCAAATGGGGCAAATATCTCAAGCTCTAAACACTCATCCTAAGGGGGCACTACCAAGTGACACGGTGGTGAGCCCAAAGGGTGGGAACAACACAGTACATGCCATGGCCGCTACTACAAGGAGTGAATAAAGTGGGGATGCACTCACCTCAAGTCAAAGAAAACTTGTGGATGACGAATAAATGGTACAATAAGATGAGACCCCGAACAATATGGTGCAAGCAAATGATGAAGTGCGGATTGATATTGATGACAATGTGGAAGAGACTCAAGAGGAAGTGAACCCGTCTAGGGATCATATTATAGACATACCTAAATCAGTAGTGCAAAAGGCTAAGGCACCAATGCCTAGGCCTCCTCCTCCATGTCTTCAAAGGCTTGCCAAGAAAAATGGTGAGAATCAATTCAAAAATTTCATTGACATGATGAAGAGTCTATCAATTAATGTGTCAATGGTTGAAGCTTCGGAGCAAATGCCCGGTTATGCAAAGTTTATGAAAGATTTGGTGATGAAGAAGCGGTCGATGAATTGTGAAACTATAAAGATGACTCATCAAGTGAGTGCAATCATTCATTCAATGGCTCCTAAATTGGAATATCCCGATGCACTTTCACAATTCCTTGTACCATTGGAAGTGCCAAATTTGCTAAAGCTCTTTGTAATCTTGGGACAAGTATCATCTAGATGCCCTATTGAGTTTTCAAGAGTTTGGAAATTGGGAAACCAAGACCGACATCAATAAGATTACAAATGGCGGATCTACCATGAAGAGACCATTGGGAGTTATTGAGGATGTATTGGTTCGTGTTGATAAATTCATTCTTCCGAAGGATTTTATCATTCTTGATTGTAAGGTTGATTATGAGGTGCCGATTATTCTTGGTAGACCTTTCCTTGCTATGGGGAATGCTCTAGTTGATGTTGAAGTCAGAGAACTTACTTTCTAGGTTGGTGATGAAAAAGTGGTTTTCTATGTATGTAAGTATATGAGGCAACCCAATAGCAATGAGGTATGCTCTTTCGTAGACTTGGTGACCGATGTGATCGTGGATGAAACAAGTGTTGTGATGAATGTTGATGATACATTGGAGGCCGTCTTGCTCAATGCTGATGATGAAGAGATGGAGGGTTTCATGGAATGTGTGAACTCTTTGCAAGGAATGGGGTCGTACACTTATGAGCCCCGAAAATTGTCATTGGATCTTGAAAATAGAACAACCCCTCCAATAAAGCCTTCAATTGAGGAGCCTCCCATGTTGGAGTTGGAGCCATTGCCTCCACATCTTCGGTATGCATTTCTTGGTCCTTCTTCTACTTTACCGGTTATTCTTTCCTCTTGTTTGACTAACGTGCAGGTAGATGCTACATTGGCGATGCTACAAAAGAGGAAGAAGGCTATTGTATGGACATTGGCGGATATTCAGGGAATGAGCCCCGCTTTTTTCATGAACAAGATTAACTTGGAGGAAGGTGCCAAACCATCTATTAAACATCAAAGGAGACTCAATGAATCCATGTAAGAGGTTGTCAAAAAGGAGATCATCAAGTGGTTGGATGCCAGGGTTGTTTACCCCATTTCTGATAGTTCGTAGACTTCTCTGGTTCAATGTATCCCAAAGAAAGGGGGCATAACGGTGGTCACCAATGATAAGAATGAGTTGATTCCTACAAGAATGGTGACCGGGTGGAGAATGTGTATGGACTATCGTAAGCTCAACAAAGTCACAAGGAAGGATCATTTCCCATTTCCCTTCCTAGATCAAATGCTTGTTAGATTGGCCGGTCGTGCTTTCTATTGCTTCCTTGATGGGTATTCCGGCTACAATCAAATTTTTATTGCTCCGGAAGATCAAGAGAAAACTACTTTCACATGTCCTTATGGTACTTTCGCCTTCTCGCGGATGCCATTTGGGTTGTGCATTGCACCGGCGACTTTTCAAAGGTGTATGATGGCGATCTTCACGAACATGGTAGAGGATTACCTTGAAGTCTTCATGGATGACTTCTCGGTGGTCGACAATTCTCTTGATGATTGTCTAGCAAACTTGGATAAAGTGTTGGCAAGATGTGAAGAAACAAACTTGGTGCTAAATTGGGAGAAATGTCATTTCATGGTTGAGGAAGGCGTTGTCCTCGGCCACAAGATCTCAAAGAATGGCATTTAATTTGACAAGGCAAATATTGAGGTGATTTCTTAACTTCCACCTCCAACTTCTGTGAAAGGCGTGCGGAGTTTCTTAGGCCACGCGGGATTTTATCGGTGTTTCATCAAGGATTTCTTTAAAGTGGTGAGCCCGTTGTGCAAGCTTTTGGAGAAAGATGCTAAGTTCCATTTCAATGATGATTGCATGAGAGCCTTTGAATTTCTATAGCTCAAGTTGACTACTACTCCCATTATCACCGCTCCTAATTGGAGTGTTCCTTTTGAGCTCATGTGCGATGCAAGTGATATAGCAGTAGAGGCTGTTTGGGACAATGCATCAACAAGATTTTTCATCTGGTCTATTACACAAGTAAGACCATGAATAGTTCCCAAGTCAACTAAACCGTTACGAAGAAAGAGCTTCTTTCCATTGTGTTTGCTATTGGTAAGTTCCGCCCGTACTTGATGGGTGCAAAAGTAATTGTCCATACGAATGATGCGGCATTTTGTTATCTTATGAGCAAGAAATATTCCAAAGCCCGGTTGATCAGATGGGTACTTCTGTTGCAAGAGTTTGATATAGACATCCAAGATCGAAAAGGAAGTGAAAACCAAGTGGCGGACCACTTGTCTCGTTTGGAGGAGGAGGGGAGGCCACATGATGGCTTTGAAATCAATGATTCCTTCCCCGATGAGAAACTCTAGGCTATTTCAATGAAAGAGGTGCCATGGTTCGCGGATCTAGCAAATTTTCTCGTGAGTGGTATCATCCCGGATGAGTTCTCTTCAAACCAAAGGAAGAAGCTCAAACGGGATTGTCAAGACTATTATTAGGATGAACCATACCTTTTCCATATTTGCATGGATGGAGTGATTAGAAGATGTGTTCCAGAGGAGGAACAATGTGAAATTCTTGGGGCTTTTCATTCTTCGCTGTATGGTGGTCACCATGGTGGAGCAAGAATGGAGGCCAAAATGCTAAGTTGCGGCTTCTATTGTCCCACTCTTTACAAGGATGCTAGTGATCTAGTCAAGCATTGTGATGAATGTCAAAGGGCCAGTGGAATCTCAAAGAAAAATGAAATGCCTCTCACCACCATTTTGGAGATTGATATTTTCGATGTGTGGGGTATTGACTTCATGGGTCCTTTTGTGAGTTCTTGTGGAAACACCTACATCTTGGTCGCAGTTGATTATGTGTCCAAATGGGTCGAGGCCGTTGCTTTACCCAAAAATGAAGCGAGAAATGTGGTGGCGTTTTCGAAGAAGAATATTTTCACAAGATTTGGTACTCCAAGGGCTATCATAAGCGATGGGGATCGCACTTTTGCAACAATGCTTTTGATACCTTACTCACCAAGTATGGTGTCACTCATAAAGTCACGACTTCCTATCATCCACAAGCAAGCGGTCAAGGGGAAGTCTCCAATCGGGAGATAAAGAATATTTTGTCCAAAACAGTGAATGCCAATCGGACGGACTGGTCCAAGAAACTTGATGATGCTTATGGGCTTATAGGACGGCTTACAAAACACCTATCAGAATGTCTCCATACCGGTTGGTGTTCGGAAAATCTTGTCATCTTCTGGTGGAACTTGAGCACAAAGCCATGTGGACTTTAAAGAAGTTGAATCTTGAGTGAGATTTCGCCGCCAACTTAAGGGTGGCACATTTGAATAAGTTGGATGAGTTCCGGTACCATGCATACGCAAGTTCGTCCTTATACAAAAAGAAGATGAAATACCTCCATGACAAGTACATTCGGAACAAAGAGTTTTAAAAAGGTGATCTTGTGTTGTTGTTCAATTCTCGGTTACGGATGTTTCACGAAAAGTTAAAATCTAAATGGAGTGGCCCATTTGAGGTTGTGGGTGTGACACCATTTTGTGCATTGGACTTTAAGAATAAAAAAGATGAGGTATTTAGAGTCAATGGTCACCGGGTGAAACATTATCTGGGAAGAGTAGGTAATGTCCACGTCGTGGCGGTAATTCATTTCAAATGATGGTAATCAACGTCGTGCCACGACATTAAATCAGACGCTTCTTGGGAGGCAACCCATATTTTTTTTTCTTTTTCTTTTTCTTCTTCTTTAGATAGGTCTTTTTTATTTCTAACTAGTTTTGAAGTGTGTTGCAGGAATGAGTGTGCTTTACAAGAACTGTGCTCAGAAAAATTAGTATGGAAAAAGTGCGGACCGCACAATTTTGAACGCCACAGCAGAAGGGAATTACAACCGCACAATTCTAGCGCGGACCGGACACCTTAAGATGGAAAAATGCAAACTCTCTAAAGTTTTCTTGTCAGATAAATGGTCAAAGTGCGGCCGCACAAGAAGATCTGCGGTCCGCACCAAAATCTGCGGTCGCACAAGTAATTTTGCGAACCCCAGATAACCGAAGGGAATCTGAGCAACAGGTAACAGAGTGCGGACCGTAAAAGAATTCTGCGGCCGCACTTGTCTCTTGAACCATTAAACCAATCCTGTTGAGTAGAAATAGTAGCCCTCATGCTACTGTTGAAATTTTACACTCTTTGAGAAATTAAAACAAAGGCTGAAATCTTGCACTACTTATTCAACCATCTGCCACTTAATTTAGCATCTTTGATCATTCCTTAACACCACTTCATCACTGGTATGTTCAAATCATCTCTAGAATTTTTCATTTTTCTTAGTTAGTTTATAAATTATTAGTAAGTTTAGACCAATTGTAAAATTCATATCCATGTGGGCTGTAGATTGTGTTGGGTAATCTCCTACTTGTTATTTGGGGAATTGGTGTCTTGTTTATCATGCTTAATTGCTACTACCTTGTTCAAATTGTGCATAAAATCGAAATCCTAAGAACTCTGCCTGAGTAAATTTCAAATTATGCGGTCCGCAGAAGTGTAGGTTAGGGCATTTGGTATGGAAAGAATGTGTAGACCGCACTTAAAATTGTGCGGTCCACAGAAATTCAACTGCGGCCACAGAAAAGTATGTGCGGCCACAGATCAGGGCATCCTCTGTCTTCATAGAGTTGCCATTTTTAAGGTACCCACTGTGAGGCCGCACTCAAAAATGTACGGACCGCACTTCAGATGTGCGGTCGCACTCAAAATTGTGCGGACCGCTATTTCATCACTACGGCCGCACTTTCAAATTATGTGTTCCGCATAACCCAACCTGCGGCCGCACTTGCAATTGTGCGGACCGCACTTCCCTACCCTGCAACATTTTTGTTTTGTAACTTTTTGCTATTCTGCGCTTGAACTAGAACTGACTCCTGCTGCTAATTATTGCAGAAAATGGTTATATCACGTGGTCGTGGTGATACATCAAAGGGGAGGGTTGAACCCTCCTGAGGCCGAGGAAAGAGTACCTTACCACTCGCCTTACAAAGAGCTTTATCCAAAAAGACAACAGCCGGAAAAGGTAAAGCTGCAGTGCCCGCTGAATCAAGTTCATATGTCCCGTCCAGTGAAGCATCGGAGGGCTACTCTATGCAAGAGTAGAAGCCTGATGTTCAATCATAGCCACAGCAGCTTCAGGGGAGATTTCAACTCCGAGATGAACCTTCCACCTCAGAGAGCACTTTCGAGGGTTCGGAAGGTGGCAGTCAGGATTCAGAGCCCTCATCTACACAGCCCTCGATGCACCAGCTACTACAGTAGATGTGGATGATATCCCGGATGATGGCCGAGGGGGTGATACCAGAGTTGCCGGCCTTGAGAGGTCGAAGAAGAAAGAAATTTGGGAAGATAGGTTCGTCAGTCTGACTGCATTCAATAGTATTCGAGAGTGGTGGTCATCGAGATCGTTCACTCTTGAGCATCAGTTCTTATTGAAAGATCTTGATAAATACAACCCGACGGTGCCGAGACAATTTCGGGAGCGGAAGGGGTAGACATGGTTCACTCAAAGTGTGGTTGATGCCAAAGAGTACTTGGTCTGGGAATATTACGCCAATGTGGCGCACATATAGAAGGGGACCAAAGTGACGAATGTGAGAAACTTAAGGTGAGATTCGATTAGAGCACCCTGAATGCATATTTAGAGTTTGAGGATGTGGAGCATGTGCAATACCTGGAGAAGTTCGCACTTGGCAATGCAGCTCGCCCATGGCTAGC
Organism: Nicotiana attenuata; assembly: GCF_001879085.1. Lineage (NCBI taxonomy): Eukaryota > Viridiplantae > Streptophyta > Magnoliopsida > Solanales > Solanaceae > Nicotiana > Nicotiana attenuata. Next base: position 112,503 of record NW_017670364.1, on the reverse strand, counting down.
TGAGATTCTGGCAGCTCCAGGACCACCACCACCATGGATCACAGCAGGGGTCCTTATTCAACAGAACACCCTAAATTTTGAGGCAAAGGGATGGCAGACGTTTGTGTGTAGTAGACTAGATCTATGCCAAAATGAAACAAATCTCCCAATCCCGCGGGCAGTGCTAGTCGCCTCTATCAGGGCTGGGTACCCAATCAATATGGGTGTCGTGATGTCGGCCAAACATGTCTTTGGCTGGCAGGCAAGGTGACAGCTCCTACTTGTATCCCAACACTATCACGGAGTACCTTACGGATGCGGGGGTGGAGCCGAAGTGTTTTGACACAAAGGTTCGGGCAAAGAAGCCTTTCACTTGGTATTCACTGAAGGACCCGAGGAACCCGAAGAAGGGTCGGCTGACTACTACCGTAGGCCAGTCTGATGAGCCTTGGTTTGTAGCTGCAAAGTCAGCAGACATGCCTTCCACTACAGCAGGGCCTTCTACCAGTGCAGCTATCATGCCTCTACCTCTTTCTTCATGGCCTTCAGCATCAGTTCCCTCCACTTCGACTTTGAAGCTGGCGCATATGCCCGCTCATCCACTATCTCTGCTGCGAGTCTCCCAGACACTAGCGAGCCTCAATAACTTGATGCAGAAAGCTGCTGCAAAGCTGTCTGACTTGTCCAGTGCTGTTGCAGCACAGATATCTACCCCGGCATCCCAGATTCCTTCGATAGTGGAGAATACATTGAAGAAGATTTTGGAGAACCAGCAGACCATCATGAACACATTGGGTATCACATGGAGTAGTAATTAAGGAGCTTGGGAAGTAGCTAAAGAAGATGAAGAAATCCTAGGCATCCAAGAAATCAGTAAACTGATTGAGGAAAGAGGTCCAAGATAGCAGCCGCTGGAGACCTTCCATTTGATATGTTGATGGAGACAGATCCAACAGCACCAGTAGATCCAGCAACACCAGTGGCACCTGCTGGCCAGTCTGAGGAGCCAGACCTGGCTGTCGACACTGCTGAGGCGGTGCGACAGATGTTCACCAACCCAGCTACTCACAGAGTCGAGGATGATGAGATCCAGTTGGAGGAGCCTGAGGGCGGTGACTCTTCTATGGACACAGAGATGTCCAAGGCCACATAGGGAGTCCTCTTTCTCTTACCCTTCCTTATTCTTATTTTGTTAAGCATTGGGACAATGCTTATTTTTATTCGGGGGGAGGGGGGTGGAGTTTATTTGATATTTGGATGATTTGACATTTGGTTTGTAATAACTGATAACATATTCCTTTTTTATTATGTATATATTCTTCTCTCTCCCTCTATTGATGTATATATTTTCTCTTTTCCTCTCTCATTATGTGTATTCATTTATGCTTCCAGTATCTTGCTTTGTAGCTTCTTTATTTTGTTTTCTTATTAGTCAATGTTTAATTCAGTATCTTCTTGTTTAATCTAATAGCTTCTTTTTAATCTAGTATTTTCTTTTTATGTTTAAGCGGTCAATAAGCCATTGGTTTTCTTAGTGCCGCGGTTCTTTTCAAAGGTAATTTTTGTGTGAAATCGGGTGACTCTTCCCAACGATGGATGGAGTGACAAACTTCTTAAGGAATTGAGTCCATTTTTTGTGTTTAGGAAAGAATAGTAATAATAATGAATAGAAAGACCTAATTGAGCCAAACTCGAAGAGTCAAACATGCTTCACTTGGTACCAACTCAGGAAAAGTAAGCCCCCTTACCTTGACAACATACTTAACTATGTGCTTATAGTGCTTATAATTAAAAAATGTTCTTGTTATGAAATAGCTCTAGTTAGTGACCTTCTGACTCTTGTGTTGACTTAAGCAATCATCGAGTGGTTTAGTCTAACCATTAGTAATTTTCAATCTTGAATATGGTTGTTGTGGGATCTCGATTCTATCCTCTTTAACAATCGAGTTATGTGAGAGGTGAGATGTTTTTATTGCAAGTACAAGTACCCGTGCGAATGGTCTAGAACTTGCCCCGAATGTGTTTCTATGTGAAAATTTAAGTTTTGCTTGGCTTGAGTAGGCTCTCCTTGACCTGCTTGAAGTTTTCCATGTCCCACCAATGTTGTTATCCCTATTCTACCCATTTGAGCCTAAAACCTTTCTCATTTGATAAGCATGTTATAAGCCTTTACCCGTTTTGTAGTGACCCTCGAGCTGTCCTTAACACTCTTGAGAAACAATTGGCTAAAACATAAGTTTGGGGGAGAGACGAGGAGTTTAAAAAAAGGTATCAAGGCACAAAAAGAGAAAAGAAATGAAGAAAAGGAAAGGCAAGAAAAATAAAGAAAGAACAAAAAGAAAAATACAAAAAGGAAGTGAATAAGTTGAAGAGTTGAAGGGATTCAAAGAAATAGTAATGATGCAAAGCATGGAGAAAGAAAGAAGGAGAAAATGAATATCATGACCAAGAAAGAGTGATGCTAAGTCTCTGTAGTTCCCCTAAGGAAAAGAAAATGCCTCAAAGAGTTGGCAAAACATGAGCCGATAAGAGAAAATGGAGTGCTTATGGGAAGATGAACCCGTTCTAGTATAACATATCCAACCTTAGTCCAAAAGCCTTCATTGCATTCCGAAAAAGCCCTACATGATTTCAAGCCGAGTGAGCTTACACTAGTTGTGATCTACATGAGGGGCAAGCCTATGGTACTTAGAGACATACTTGCGGCATTCTTTTGAGAGAGATGAGCGTACCTTTCACAAACCTTTGAATTGAGTAATACATTCTTAAGTGAGATTTGCTAACAGAGAGTAGAGGAGGAGGAGTTTGGGATCCACAATGATCTACATAAAAGAGCGAGCTTCCTTGATGAATAAAGTCAACTCTTGATGCTCAAGTGTCACATTAGAACTATTTGTGCTTAAAAAGTTCAAATCATTGCCTTGTTGATATTTCATAAGTGTGTGGGTAATTGTTGATCTCAATTGAAGTGTGATTGATGAATCTTTGATTAGCTGGAGTAGCTCTTAACTTGTGGAGGTGGGAATTACCTGATTTGCTTGAGGACAAGCAAAAGCTTAAGTTTGGGGGAGTTGATAAGTGGGGATTTTGAATACTTATTAGCGCCTTTTAGCTTTCTTTTTAGTCCAAAAGCGTTGAATTGTGTTCCCGAAAACTGATGAATTATGCTTAATTGCAGGACTATTGGAAAATGAACCACTAAGATTAAATCCAACTCAAGAAGGAGTGATCTGAACTCAAGGGCAAAAACAGGCACAGAAGCTCAAACTGCGGACCGCAGATTATCACCTGCGGCCATAGATTGTGAAGAAATTTCTATCAGAGACAAGTGCAAAGTGCAGTCCGCACATGGCATGTGCAGCCGTAGAAGCTAGGCAAGAGCAAAAGTTCAGAGAGCTTGCATATCAAGTTCAAAGGAAGTGCGGACCGCACAATTATTGTGCGGCCGTAGAAGATCAGCTAAGCGGCTGCAGTTGCATTTGTGCGGTCTGCAAAAGAGTCATGTCCGGCCGCGCTCAAAAATGTGCGGACCGCAGAAAGAGAGAGATGTGGCTGCAGTTCATAATTGTGCAGCCGCAAGACCCCAATTCTGACAGGCTGACGCAAAGTGCGTACCGCACATGGAATTGTTACAACCCGTTAGGCAAACACCTAGTGGAAGCATAATACACCCCGACCAATAAAACAGGCTTTAAAGTTTACAACATGTTAGGCAAACACCTAGTGAAGGTCATAGCCCTAGGCCTTTTACATCATTTTGAAAAACAACAACAAAAACAATTTCCTAGTTTCAATTATTCATCTTGCAATCTTATTATAATTTAGACTTAGAAACAACCAAAGTTTGTGGAAGAGCAATTTGAGATGGTTCAAGCTCATACGCTATAATATATACTCCTAAATCCCATTCATTGCTCCCTGTGAAAATTCGACCTCGACTCTCTATTGGGTATTATTATTGCATCGACTATTTCATAACCTCAAATATAGGTGTGACTTGGACGAGATCAGACCCTAAATGAATTGTGCAGCCGCAGAACTAGGCTAAGAGTCAAAGATCAAAGAGTATGCAAAAAGACCAAGTCCAGGAGCCTTTGTCAATTGCAGACCGCACAAGAATTGTGCGGCCGTAGAAGATTGCCTCGCAGCCACAGTCTAGAAATGTGCGTCCGCAGAAGGTTGCCTCGCGACCGTAGTTCATAAATGTGCGGCCGCAGAACTCTTTTTCTTGCCAGCTGAAGAAATCTGCGGACCGCACATGGAATTGTGCTGCCGCAGAACCTCCCGAGGGTCATTTTTGTCCGCGATTTTCAGCCCTGTATAAATAGACGAGTTTCACAAAATTAGGTCAATTTTGAACATCTAAAGTTGATGTAGCCGTTTTTGTTTACTACTTTAGGAAGTTACATTATTTTGATGTATTTTACATTAGATTTCATCATTTTAATCTTCCATTATGAGTTTAACTAGATTTCTTCTTTATTTTCTTCAAATCCCATTATGAGTAGCTATATTTTTACTAGGGTTGTAACCCAACCCTAGTGTGTAAACCTTATGGGTGTCTAATTTTGTGCTTGTTTATGATTGGGTGTTAATTATTTAGCTTAGTTCATGCTTCAATTTTAGAATTAATAGTTGCAAACATTTATTCATGCCTATTTGACTTAGTCTCTACTTGAGAAAGAGGGACCTCGTCTAGGATAACTTAGCTAACAAGGAACTGGGTCAGTTGAGAGATTGATTAACCCAATTAAAGGGTTCAACCTAGAGATAGTAATAACCCGACTTGAGCTCTTATCAATTGTTTTGGTTGATACTGATTTGGTCTTGAGAGAGCCAAATTGGGCAAAACCACTCTCTGACCGAGAGGTATTGAGTGGGTAATGCAGAGTTGTGAGCTATAATACACCCTAATCTATTCTCTTTAACTTGCATTCGTTAGAGTAACAATAGAAGTAGCAAACAAAAATCTATTGTGGAAGTGCAATCTAAATAACCCATTTGCCTACTTTAAATATATACTCCTAGCACCACTCATAACTCCCAGTGGATTCGACCCCGACTCCTAGTTGGGTAATTATTATTGCATACGACCGTATCATATATCGTATTGAGGTTTGTTGTGGACGTCATCAGCTATCCATGTTGTTCTTTCCCTATAAAGTTATTCTAAGCAACTATGTATGATCCTTGAATCTTATTGAGATTCATATTGATGGTATGGATGTCCATAACGTTAATCGAAGGAGCAATGACCTTACATCACTCTGAAAGGTTGAGAATGTGATTCCATGAGTCCAACATGCATTATATATGTGTATATATTTTACTCTACCAAGCCGCACTATAGTTGGCCGGGTACAACACCTATTGTGCAACCACAGATCAGTTGGGTTTTACCGAGCTCCACGTGGCTGGGTATGATTCTATCGAGCCTTATAATGTCCAGGTACATTTTTACCGAGCCTATTACGGCCGGGTACGATATGATGATGATGATGACCATAGAGGCGTATGTTTTTAAATGTTTTTATGTATGTTTCTCATTCATTTCATGTCATTATTCCTCAGAGGCATTCAGGTTGCATCTTCTCTATCTTTCTTTACATTACTGTTCTTATTTATGCTTTCCTGCCTTACATACTTGGTACTTTATTAGTACTTGTATACGGCCAAAATCGGAAGAGTTCGACTTTGAGGATACTTTGGCACTTTGCGCCAGGCCTCGAGGGGTTCGAAGTGGAACTTGAGGGCGACCCCGGATTGCTCCTCTCGAGGGGCGCACATCGAAGGCCGATCTCGGAGCGGCACAAGTCAGTGATCGTCATGGAAAGGCGGGAAACCCCCCAGGGTACACGATGAGGACTGATAGAGTCCGCAAGAATAGTACAGATCCGTGCTGAGCCGTTATACAATTGCACTAGTGGCATTTATTCATCATTTATTAGACATGTACTATGTTGGGATTCACCCCTCCTATATAAACGGGACCTTTGTCATTTTGTAAGGGACCTTGATATTGAATACAACAACATTCTCTGCTCTCTTTGCTAACACAACTGTTCTTCACATTTGTTGCTTATTCTTACATTGTTCATTTATTGTTCTTAATTTATTGCTCATTTTTAATCGCAAAAGGCCATCTTAGAGGCCTCATTATCATTGTTTCTTCATCGATAAGCACCACCAACAGCCCTATCTAGACCTCGAAACCCTGCTCTAGCCAGCTCGAGGCCCAACCTTGTGACCCTATTTGTTTGCATTTCTTATTTTCTTTACTTACACTTAGCATCTATTGCCTAACAACTGGTATTAAAATAAATCACGTATTTTTAGAACCACAAAATCAAATATAGTTGTAGTTACCATTTTCAAGGTAAACAGTTCGGTGCCCACCGTGGGGCTAAAAATAATAGTGATTGTTTTAGTGCTAGTTTTCTGAAAACACAAGTTATTCTTCTTGTCCAAGAATCTTTGATTTCAGGTCAAAATGTCTTGCTCAGCAAATCCACGCGAAAGCAACGGTATTGGGCTTCAGGGAGAAAATGGTGCAGACGCCGGTGTACCACCGTAAAACCCAGGGGTGGCACCAGCACAAATCCCCATCGACGTGAGCTCACGCAACGCCGTGCATATCGATGTAAACTCCCATACCAACAGAAGTGTGCGCGGGGAAGAAAGAGACGTTAGTCTTCAAGTCATTTTTGAGATGTTGCAAGCGCAACAAGTGGCCATTGCTCAGCTACAAAGCCAACAAAAAACTCCAAGCACAGCAACACCGGAAACGACTCCTCGAGTCAAGCAAGCACCAGAAAGATCGAGTAATAACGGGTCAGCAACAGACCCCGCTATTGAAGATGCTCAAGGACCTCACCAAGAGGATTGAATCCGGAGAAAAGAAGATAGAGGATAACGATAAAAAGGTGGAGACTTATAACTCAAGGGTCGATCAGATCACGGGCGTACCTCCGATTCTGAAGGGTGTAGATTCAAAGAAGTTCATGCAGAAACCATTCCCATAAAGTGCGGCTCCGAAGCCCATCCCGAAGAAATTTAGAATGCCCGATGTCCCGAAGTATAATGGGACCACAGACCCCAATGAGCACGTCACCGCTTATACTTGTGCTGTAAAAGGGAACGACTTAAAGGATGACAAGATTGAATCCATCCTGCTGAAGAAATTTGGAGAGACACTGTCGAAGGGGCCATGATGCGGTACCACAACCTGCCCCCAAACTCGATAGATTCATTTGCCATGTTGGCAGACTCTTTTGTGAGGGCACACGCCGGTGCCATCAAGGTCGCCACCAGGAAGTCCGATGTCTTCAAAATCAAACAAAGGGAAAACGAGATGCTAAAAGAATTCGTATCTCATGTTCGGCTGGAGCGAATGGAATTACCACCAGTCTCCGATGACTGGGTCGTGCAGGCCTTCACTCAGGGCTTGAATGAACGAAGCTTGGTAGCTTCGAAGTAGCTAAAACAAAATTTGACCGAATATACCGCCGTGACTCGGGCGAATATGCACAACAGGTACCAATTAAAGATCAGGGTCGAAGACGGCCAATTAGGAGCCCCTTCGGGCTCAGTATATCCTAGCAGGCTCTTAACAAAGGAACAAAGGTTTACGGAAAGGGAGTCAAGACCGAACAAGCAAAGATACCGGCCTTATGTAGAGGATCGAAGGAGCGCCCCGAAGCATAATATGCCTCGAGGTGATCGAAGGTTAGATCGAGGTCAAGTTTCCTGGGGACATGAGCAAAGCCGGGTTCGATAGGCATACTGGGCCGGCAGAGGCATCCCGGCTATCCGAGTACAATTTCAGCGTCGACGTCTCAGGCATCGTGTCAGCCATATGCAGAATCAAAGATGCCAGGTGGCCAAAACCCATACTGTCAGATCAAAGGAACCCTAACTTGATATGCAAATATCACGGCACTCACAGTCATAGGACCGAGGATTGCATACAACTTCGAGAAGAGGTAGCAAGACTAATCAGCAAAGGGCATCTTCGAGAATTCCTCAGCGATCGAGCTAAAAACCATTTTCGGGAGAGGGAGGCAAAGAGGAAGATCGAACCAGAAGAACTGCATCACATCATCCACATGATCATTGGAGTGGTCGACGCCCCGCAGGGACCCGTTGTCAAGCGGACGGAAATATCCATCACCAGGGAAAAACGAACTCGGAATTTCATACCGAAGGATGCTCTCACATTCAGCGAAGAGGACATCGAGACCTTGTCTCGGCCTCATAATGACGCACTGGTAATTTCTTTTCTTTTGAATAAATTTCAAATTAAACGTGTGCTCGTGGATCCAAGCAGCTCGGCCAACATAATCAGGTCGAGGGTGGTGGAGCAGCTAGGACTACTCGATCGGATCATACCTGCCACTCGAGTCCTCAATGGATTCAACATGGCGAGCGAGACGCGAAAGGGGAGATCACCCTCTCGGTCAACATGGCCGGTACAATTCAAGATATCAAATTTCATGTCATCGAAGGTGACATAAGATACAATGCCTTACTTGGAAGGCCGTGGATACACGGTATGAGGGCAGTGCCATCAACCCGTCATCAAATGATGATGTTTCCAACCAAGGATGGAGTAAAAGGGTGTACGGGGAGCAGCACGCAGCAAGGGAGATGTTCGCGGTGCACGACATGGCACCGGTGTCAACGCCCTCCACACCGAAGGAATCAAAAGACAAACAAACAGCCAGATAGGTACAACCGACATTCTTGGTTACGTCCCGAAGAATGAATAAAGGACCGTGCCGCGTCCCCGTAGCAAGCAATTGAAACGTATTAGGACTTGAACGCTATCATTGCTAAGGTACAACCCTCTCCCTTTTTTCATTTATGCTTTATACTAACTTATTGCAGGTACTCAATTGAAAGGAATCGAAGCACTCTCAACTCGAAGACCTTGGGTTTTAAAGCATGTGTTGCGCTCTTTTTCCCTTAGACCGGGTTTTATCCCGAACGGGTTTTATCGACGAGGTTTTTAACGAGGCAACATCTATATGCTACCTAAGGAGAACTCATCAAGTATTCAAGGTTTCTCTTCAATCAACCTCAAATACTGGGGGCATCACCCCAAGAGGTCACCTCTCGGAAGAAATCAAACTATGCCTAGGAGGACCTCGATAGGAGAATGTTGTATTGGGCCAAACGGTCAAATGAACCGTGTCCATGTAGAATAACCGAGCCTCCAAAAGCAAAAAACGGTACGCATGTATCAAGTAATTGAGGAAGCCTCTTTGTTTATCAATATTTTGTGCCTCGAATAAATTCGCTACTGTCACGAAAAACGGCCCAAGAGCCAAAAACTCTCAAATACCCGGGGAATGCCATCAAATAGTCAGCTCATCTAGCCATCGAAGACTTGAATTCGTAAGACCTCGATCAGGCAACTTCAAGCTCATAAGCCCTCACCGAGGCAACATCAAATCGGTAAGTCTTTCAACAAGGCGTGCTCAAATTTATAAGACCTTAAAAAAGGCATAACCTCCGATATTAAGGCCAAGGCTATATATCCGAACTTGTAAGACCCCTAAAAAGCCATACCGTCGATATAGACACCGAGGTCACCGCACACGGGGACGAAAGGCTACGGCCAAACATAAAGACTACGATCGAACTAAAAGGCTACAGCCGAATTAACGTGGCTCGGAGACGTCCGACTGCCGCCATAAAACTAAAGGCCTCCAAATACTTCGAAAGTACTTCGAAAAGAACCGGTTAATCAAGCTACCCTCGGTATAAGCAAAAGAGCTTCTATACAATCAGCTCCGAACAATAAAAAAAGGCTTCGAAATTAATCAGCCTTCGATAAAAAGGTTTCGAAAACTCAACCTTCGAGCAAGCCTTCAAAGGTACTCTACTATCATCACATATCGACTCATAATCGAGGTTTTCATAGTCGGACGAACATAAAATATGCCAAGGCATAATCAGAACTCAAAAGTTTTTAGCCAAAATGAGGGAAAACTATAGCCATATTAGAGGTCGCATCGACCCAATCTAAAAAGAGCCTAAGGGCCAATGCGTAAGAGCCTAAGGGCCAGCCTAAAGAGCCTAAGGGCCAAAGCGTAAGAGCCTAAGGGCCAGCCTAAAGAGCCTAAGGGCCAAAATGTTGAAAACCTAAGGATGAACGAGCCCGAGTCAAAATTTCACTCGAGGAGCTGACACCGAACGATCAACTATTATCAATCACTCATCGAGCATGAAAACCTTAGGGGTTTATATCATAAGTCCGACACACCAAACTGGTTATCGGCAAGCATCGAAGTTTATTCCAAAAAGGCAAAGGAAAGACAAGAAATGACGAAGAGCAAAGAACCTTATATATATAATAAAGTTTCACAAAAAATATTCACAAGGATCATGCCTAAAGCCCTTACACAAAAAGGGAGCAGATAAAAACCTAATCTATCACCGGGGTCACTTGACCAGACGAAGCGCCCCCAGAAGTTGTGCCTTCAACGATTTGGCCCTCGACCTCCGGAGCATCAACGACCACATCCCCCTTAGGGACCTCACCTTCGTCTTCATCATCCTCTGAGTCACTGGTCGAATCACTGGCTGAATCATCATCAGAAGAAAGCAGAGTTGTCGATTCTTCCTCTAGGGCCTTTACCCTCTCGATTTTGGCATACAAATCGATGCCCCCTGCATATATATCCTCGAGAGCCTATCTCCGAGACCTTAATCGGGCATGTTTCAAGGCTCAGGATAGTTTAAGCTCGGCCTCTTTTGATACCTTCTTGGCTCGAGCATTTGCAGCAGCAGCATCATCTCGATATGAGGATATAAGCGCATCAGCTTCGGACTTAGCTGCAGACAGCTTAGCAACTGATTCGGTGTAGAGGTCTCTGTACTTACGGCTTTATCCCTTTACCTCTTGGAGTTGGTGCTCAACCGAGATCAGGCTATCTTAGAGGGCTTCTTTATCGGAGGACACTTCATCCATACGCTGCTTCAACCCAAGGATTTTAGTATCTCTGATTTTAAGCTCCTCTCGCATTAGATCATCTTTCTGCTTAAGCTGAAAGAATAAAAGCAAGGTATTTAGCGCTTAATTGGACAGACCACAAAAGTAAGCCCACGAAGGTCATATTACCTGATCAACGAGATCGGCCCGATCTCGAGACATCCTCTCCAAATATGCTCGAAAGTCACCGAGCTCCCCCTTCTCTTGGGCATTAAGGGCCTTAAGATCGTCCAATTCGGAAATGAGCTTCCTAAATTCGTCCTCATAACGAGCCAACTCTGCTTGTGACTTGGAAAAGACTTGGTGGGAGAGCTTTAAGGCCTGAAAACACAGAAGAAGAGAGTCGGAAAAACAAGAATCGAAACTCAAAATACAACGGTCAAAGTCAAGATTACCTGTTGTCGAAGCTTCTCGGCTTCCTCAAAGATCAATGAGGCGTCGATATAGGGGCCTTTCTTAACCCCAGCAAAACATCCTTCAAACGTACTGTTCTCTCCAGGGGATGCCCCCTCGACGGGAATTTTCATATCCTGGGCATCCCGTATCTTCCCAGCAATGATTGACTGGCCCAGCAGAGGCTCATCTACATTGATCACCTCGACTGGTTCAATAGGGCCCCCCTCCCCCCTCCGATAGGCTTCATAGGTTTCGTTGGGTTCATCAGCAAGGTGTCCCTCGGCACCCAATGTGCTTAGGTCGTTGGTCATCTCAGGGACATCATCCGAATTCCCCTCAACAATCCCCCCATCTCGGGTCGGGACCACCTCGGCAGCCTCCGATTCAGCCACCTTCGGCTCAGCAGAATTCGAGGAAACAACACTTCTTCTCACTCTAAGTGCCAACGGGCAATCATCACTCTCTTCGCCCTCGGCACAAAGACCTTCGGCTGTTTCCCGAGTTAAGGCCACTGAATCGGCCTCGGGCTTTTGAACCTTAGGCTTCTTTGGCTTCGGGGACCCTGTCGGCGATTTCTTCTTTCTCTTTTTCTCCTTAGCAGGCTTCGGGGTGTCTACTTCCCCAAGCGAGGGTTCCCTCATCAAGACGGCCTCTCCAAGGCCTGCATAGGCACAAAGGATGAGAGTACTAGCGAAATGTATCCTTCTCTAAAAAAGAGCTCAAGTATGAACAGAGACAAAATCTCACCGTGATTTTTTGCCTCCCAACGAGTCTTAGCTAGATCACACCACATGCGCTTAGCATATGGGCAGATCGAATCAAGTCGTCGGTCCCAGCCCGGGAGATCGTTGACATCACCGGGGTACCACTCGACAACTGTATCACCGGAGAAAGTTAATTCAAAGTCAAAAAAAATATCAGATCAGCGAAACATGTTTACTTACGGTTCATATTCCATTCCTCGGGGAACGGCATTCTCTCACCAGGGATCAGGTCCGAGGTCCTGACTTGGACAAAGTGACTCATCCACCCTCGATCCTTATCTTCATCGATGCTAGCAAAAAGGGCCTTCGGGATCGACGTTTTAGCTTAATCAGACCACCTCGATAAAGTCGGGGGCTATACAGTCTAATTAGATGGTCAAGGGTAAAAGGCATCCCCTCGACCATGTTTGAGAAATGCCTAATCATATAAATAATGTGCCAGAATGATGGGTAGATTTGTCCAAGCGTCACCCGATATTGTCTGCAGAAATCGAGTATCACTGGTCTATCGACGGTGAAGAAGCTTCTACCGCGCCTAAGGTGAAAGGATATGTGTATACACTGAGGAACCCGGCTTTGTGCTTGGTTATGTTTTCTCCTCGTGAAGGAATCTCCACTTGCACCGCCTCCAGCCAGTAGCAGTCGACCCTCACTTTCTCGATTTCGGTTATTAAGCTGATATATCGAGACATGGGTTCACATCGTCCCGGAACAGAGGAGGGGTTTTCGACCTAGAAGTCAGAAGATGTACCACAAGGCCAGGGAGTACACTCCTCGATACTAGGAGGAAATACCGGTTTACCTTTGGTCGTTCGAGAAGACGATGAAGCTTTTTCCTTTTGAGGAACAATTTTAGAATTTTTTGCCATCTCTAAAAGCGAGAGATCCAAGGGGATGGAAAATGTTGTTACAAAAGATAAGGAAGAGTTCAAGGAAATTGAAAAGGGCTAAATGAAAATTTGGAAGCACTAAGAGAATAATATCCACAAGGTTATGGGGTTTGTCCATTTATAAAGATCGTTTGAATGTGCCAAGGAAGCCAAATGGCCGACTGTCGGCCGCCTACAATTAATGCTTCTGGGAATCGTACAAAAAGCAACCCTTTAGTCTCTTCAACCGCTTATGTCATGATGTTGACGTCAGAACCCAGACATCGGGAACCAGATTGTCGGAAATTATTAAAGAACAGTCTACGAGTCGAGTTCGAGCAAATGCTCGTTCGATTATTTTGGCCCGAGGGCTACCTGAGTTCAAGCCAGTTCTCACTCGGGGACTATTAATAAAGCCTTAGGGCTATCTTTATCTCAAGTTCGAGCAAACGCTCGTTCGATTATTTTGGCCCAAGGGCTACCTGAGTTCGAGCCAGTTCTCACTCGGGGACTATTAATAAAGCCTGAGGGCTATCTTTATCTCAAGTTCGAGCGAACGCACTTTCTATTATCTTGGCCCAAGGATTATCTGAGTTCGAGCCAGTTCTCACTTGGGGACTATTAATAAAGCCTCGGGGCTATCTTTATCTCAGGTTCGAGCAAACGCTCATTTGTTTATTTTGGCTCAAGGGTTATCCGAGTTCGATCCACTTCTCACTCAGGGACTATTAATAAAGCCTCAGGGCTATCTTTATCTCAAGTTCGAAGAGACGCTCGCCCAAATATATTAGCCCAAAGGCCGCCCGAATTCAAGTATGTCCTCACTCAGGGACTGTCTATAACGCCTTAGATCATCGAACGAATGGGCACCCGATTGCTAAATCCAAAGATTTGGGTTTGAGAATATTCTCACTCGAGGGCTGCCGACAAAGCCTAAAAGGGCTAGATTTATTTCAAAAAATTGAGACCCAGCTCTCACTCAAGTCGAGCTCAGAAGTCCCGGTGACCTAATTTCGCATCAAATCAATCCAAGCTCAGTCTGATGGATAACAAAGGACTTCGAGAAGCATCGCATTAATTAAGTTAAAAACCTGAAGGTTTATTATTGTTATGTTCCGGATCCGTTATTCGGACCAATCGTAGAGTCATACATCCGTACTTTTCACAAACGAAAACAGAATGGAGTTCAACACAAATTGAAGGCAGAATGAAGATATTCTTATATTAATAAAAGATGATTTAAAAAGCCCACGAGGGGCCCTTACACAGAAACGAAGAAGCATAAAACAACAGACCAAGGTCTAATCTACTTTCGAGGGATTATCTTCAAGAGCAACATCCTCGAGAACCCTCTTTTCGGAGACTTCACTTCGATCTTTAGAACGTTGCCTTCGAGAATCTCCTCCGAAGCAGCAATAGTCGAAGAAAAGGCTATAGCCTATCAAAGAGCAAAAGCTTTTGACAAGCAAAGAAAATTGTGGCTTGGTGAAAAGCCTGGCGAGTATGGGTCTCGTTAGCACTACTATTGTGAAGCCACTTCTTGAGACATTGTACCGGTGTGGGATGCAAAAGTTAGTAGATAATGCCACCTCACTCCATGGAAAGCAAAAGGAGTGAAGCGCCACACCAGGTTGAAGTTAAGAAAGATGAGCAACAGTTTACAGTCCACATATACGGGAAAAATGATGCCCTCCTTTCATCGATTCGGGCCAACAACAACAACTCAGCATAATTCCTCTCAGAGGGGAAAGGTTTCGAAGAAGAGCCATGGCATAACTGATGAGGTTGATGCCTTATGACCTTATGGTCACAGGTTTGAACCATAAGAATAAGAGATCAGAAGGGGATACAGAGAAAGGGAAGGAGCAAAGATTGTGTAAGAAAGAATGAATGAAACTTTAGTTTCAGAAATCGCTTATTTATAGGAGAAATGGCAACTAAACTGACGGCGTATTCAATGTTTCTGGGGAAACAGACCGGCAGGGCACTCAATATTTTTGGGAAACGGACCGGCGGTGCATTCAATGTTTCTGGGGGAATGAACCGACGGAACGTTTCGATCGATTCAAGTGCCCATGTCGCCAGCATGATGTCATCACAAGAGGTTCGAGAAAGTAGAGGTCAAGATCGTTTCTTATCTTTTCATTCTAAGAAATGCAGGGACTATCTCTATACGGCCAAAATCGGAAGAGTTTGACTTTGAGGCTACTGTGTCACTTCGCGCCAGGCCTCGAGGGGTTCGAAGTGGAACTTGAGTGCGACCTCGGATTGATCCCCTCGAGGGGGGCACATCTAAGGTCGATCTCGGAGCGGCACGAGTTAGTGATCGTCATGGAAAGGCGGGAAACCCCCCAGGGTACACGATGAGGACTGACAGAGTCTGCAAGAATAGTACAGATCTGTGCTGAGCAATTATACAGCTGTACTAGTGGCATTTATTCGTCAATTATTAGACATGTACTATGTTGGGATTCACCCCTCCTATATAAAGGGGACCTTTGTCATTTTGTAAGGGACCTTGATATTGAATACAACAACATTCTCTGCTCTCTTTGCTGACACAACTGTTCTTCACATTTGTTGCTTATTCTTACATTGTTCATTCATTGTTCATTTATTATTCTTTATTTATTGCTCATTATTAATCGCAAAAGGCCATCTTAGAGGCCTCACTATCATTGTTTCTTCATCGATAAGCACTACCAACTGCCCCATCTAGACCTCGAGGCCCTGCTCTAGCCAGCTCGAGGCCCAACCTTGTGACCCTATTAGTTTGCATTTCCTATTTTCTTTACTTACACTTAGCATCTATTGCCTAACAACTGGTATTAAAATAAATCACGTACTTTTAGAACCCCAAAATCAAATATAACTGTAGTTACCATTTTCAAGGTAAACAGTATTGACGTCCCTTTTGCCTAGGGATGATGTTATGCCCGCATGTCCCGATAGGCAAGTTGACAGTCCTCCTAGTAGGCTATCAGCTCAGCGAAAGGTTTTGGTGAATTCTACTTGCTCCGGAGTTGCCTATTTGGTCGGTATGATTTGAAAATATATTGTTTGGTATGGCGGGGCCCTGTCCCGACCTTTATGACGTTAATGTACTCTTAGGGGCTTGTACAAAATTCATGTTTATGGATACTTGTATGGCCTTGTCGGCCTATGGTTTGAGTGTACAAATGATCATGTCGCCCTTATAAGCTCGTATGTCACATGTATAAGTTTGTATATCATGTTAGGTCGTCCTATGTAGAATATTCCCTTATGTTTTATTATGGTAATCTCTCATGGCAGCCCATCTGGCTTATTTACCCGTGATGGTATGATAAGAAAGATACGTTACGTTGGTACTCTATTGAGTAAGGCATAGGGTGCCCGTCGCGGCCCTTCGATTTGGGCCGTGAAATTTTTATTTAAGATTAGGCGTTTATATATAATCTGGGGTAAGTAACTAAATTATTTTCTAATTTAATGGCAGGGTTGTTAAATGGCTTTTACTCTTGTAACACTGAGGTGGTTTCATGGGTGCACAATTTTGTTTGGTCCTAATCCAAGTTATAAGGGTGGATGTTTAACAGAGTATTTGGATATCGACACGGATAAAGTGTCATATCTTGAATTGAGAGACTATATTAAAGAACTTGGTTACACTACTGCTTGCTCATTTTATGTAAGGTCACCCTTCCACGGAAATTTGGTTGAAGTTAAAACTGATAGGGACATTTGTGTAATTATTGATGCCCTTGAAAATGGGGATACTTTTGGATATATTTGTGTCTCACATATGTGATGAGCCTATTGTGGTCCCCCATTTGTTATAATATAGTGTAGTATCTGGTAGTGGAGTGTCTTTTAATGATGCTGGGTGGTTAGTGAGGAATTTAATACTGCTTTTGAAAAGGTTGGAACTGGTGAAGACTTGACTAGTGAGGCACCAACAGATGAGGCTGCTCAAAACCCAAATAACCCTAATGAAAATAACTTTAACCCTGCTGGAGAGCCAAATTTTAAGGGTGACCAAATAGAAGTTGATGATGACGTTTTAGAAGAAGGTGAATCTGATAAAGATACTGAAAATACCTCAGCTTCTGAACATGATGAGCTGTTTGAAGAAGGTTTTGAAGACTATGGTAATATGTGCATGAAGATTTTAGGGATTTCAGGTAAGAGAGGATGTCTTTTCATAGAAGAAAAAGAGAGGGTGAGAGCACCTGACAGTAAAGAAGTTCCTTTAACTAAAGGAAGTCCTAAATCAAAACTTGATGTAGGATATGATGAGCATGCTACTACCCAACAAACTCTAGGCCAAAAAAGGAACTTAGATAGTATTTTTTGTGGTGATGAACCTTACTATGGAAGTTCTGAAGCAGGCAGTTTTGAAACAGATTATGAGGCGGACGGAGAAGAAGAAGTTGAATAGAAGATAAAAGCTTTCAAGAGGAAGAAGGATACTAAACGAATTATATATGTCCATACTTGTGAGAAGATTGTCTGGGAATTGGGACTTGTGTTTGAAAATGTTGATAAGTTTAGAGAAGCAGTGACAAAATATGCAATTCAAAAGAAGAAGGATACTAAACGAATTACATATGTCGCTACTTGTGAGAAGATTGTTTGGGAATTCGGACTTGTGTTTGAGAATGTTGATAAGTTTAGAAAAACAGTGACAAAAGATGCAATTCAAGAGAAGAAACAAATTGAAAAGTATGTGAATGAACCTGGAAGAGTTAAAGTGAAGTGTAGCAAAGAGGGCTGTAATTAGGTATTGTTTGCAAGTATTGATGGAAATAGTAATAACTTTATGGTTAAAACATACTACCCAATTCACAAGTGTGTAGAAACTAATAGAAATTGTCTCTGCAACTCCAAATATTTGGCCAAACGTTTTAGGGACAGAATCATTGAACAACCAAACATAAGGATTTTTAAGTTTCAAGAGACTATAAGGAAAGAATTGGATATTCATTTTGGCAAGACAATTGCTAGGAGAGCTAGGGTCAAGTTGTTGACAGAAATAATGGGTGATCACATTGCTGTATTTCAGAGAATTTATGATTATAGGGATGAAGTGCTAAGAACCAATCCAGGTAGCACTTGTATGGTTAAAGTTGGAGAGAGTGATGCAAATAGTAAGCTTGTATTTCTGTCATTTTATGTCTGTTTCGATGCTCTGAAAAAGCATTTTTGTCTGGTTGTAAAAGGTGTATTGGTTTGGATGGTTGTTTTCTAAAGGGGTATGTAAAAGACAATTATTGGTGGTTGTGTGTAAAGATAACAATAATCAAATGTTGCCCATTGCCTGGGCTGTTGTGGAGTAGGAAAATGCAACTACATGGTCATGATTTGTGAAGTGCCCAACATGATCTACAGCTAGGAAATGGCACAAATCTGATACTAATTTCTGATATGCAAAAGGTCATTTCTATTCCATAACTAATTCTGTAATTCCTGTCATCTCCTTTAAATTATTTATTGATAATTTATTTTCTTGTAGGGACTGGAGTGTGCTATAAGAAAGCTTCTACCAATGGCTGAACATAAGATGAGTGCCAGACACATCTTAGCTGATTGGTCAAAACATTATAGGGGTATTGAGAGAAAGTTTTGGAGGTGTACAAAATCCACATATGAAGCTGAATTAAAGAAGAATCTGGATGAACTTAACATGTTAGGTAGTAATATTGTTGAGGATTTGTTGTACTACAATAAAAAAGTTGGTGTAGGGTTTACTTCTCAGAGTTTACTAAGTGTGATGTGGTAGACGACAATATGGTTGAGAGCTTTAATACATGGATATTAGCTACAAGGCACAAAATAATAATTACTATGCTTGAGGAGATTAGATTGAAGATGATGAAGAGGATTGCTCATCTAAGAGACTTCTCAAATACATGGATAACTGACATATCTCCCATGGCTTTGAAGAATTTACAAGAAAATATTTCAAAGTCAATGAAATGCACAATACATTGGAATGGTGAATATGGTTATGAAATAGAGGAAGGGCCATACAAGAAGCATATTGTGAGTATGGATAATCTGAGTTGTAGCTGAAGAATGTGGCAGCTTAGAGGCATTCCTTGCTAACATGCCATTGCAACAATGCATTTTAAGAAACTAGAGCCTATAAGGTATGTTGCTCACTGGTATACCAAAGAAACCTACCTCAAGACTTATTCACACTTTATTCAACCAATGAATAGTATGGACATATGGCTATAATCAGGAAATCCACCAGTTGCACCTCCTGAAATTAAGCCAATGTCAGGGAGGCCAAAGAAACTAAGAAGGAAAGAAGCCACTGAATCCAGGAAAACAGGAAAGTAGAGTAGGTGTGGGGGGGGGGGATGACTTGCAGATTGTGTAGAGGAAAGGGACACAATAAGAGAGGTTGTCCATACACTGAAAGTTCAACATCTGTTGGTGTTGCTGCTGCTGCCGCCTCATCAGCTGCTGTTGCAGGGTCATCAACTACTACTGCTTCAGCATCTGTTCCACATGTTGGAAGAGGAAGAGGTAGAGAAAAGGGAAGTGCTCCACCTACAGTTGCTGCTTCATTATCTTGTGGTTCAACAAGTCTTTTTGGAAGAGGTAGGGGAAGGGGAAGTGTCCACCTGCAGGTTCATCAGGTATGCCATATGCTGGTTCAACATGTGCTTCTAGAAGAGGAAGGGCTAGAAGAAGGGGAAGTGGAACTGATGCTATAGGAAGGGGAAGAGGAAGGAGAACTAGTGGCTTTGAGAGTTCAAGTGGACTGGAGGGTTTGTTTATTTGTTCACAGGGGTCTGCTAACAATGCTCCTAAAAATGGAAGGAATCCAACTAGTTCTGGCCCTTTTAAAAGGCCATTGATTGTAGGGGTTGGTTTAATGGTTGCTGATAGTGGATACATTGCTTCCAATGTAAGTATTTAGTGCTATAAATATAATTTTTGTAGATAATCAAACTTAGGTTAACTTGCATTGCTCTTCTTTCTTGCAGCCTGGCCTATCAAGTCAAAGGGTTATGGATCTTGGAGCAAGAACAATTACAAGTTCAGCCCAAGTTACTGGACGTATTGGATATCAGCCAAGAAGAGGAGTGAAATGGAAAGGAAAAATATCAAACCTCAATGAGACTACAACAATGAGTGGAAATAAAATAATTCAAACAAGGTCAAAGAGGGATGTTGTAACAAAGAATGCAAGCTAGAACACAACATCTGGAATTTAGAATCTTGAACTACTTAGACTATGTATTAGGCAGATTAAGTACTTCCTTTTGTTAATACTACACCTGTCTGATGGCTTATTTTTGTTGATACTGCACCTGTTTTGTTGGCTATCTATTGTACTAATAGCAGACTCAATCAAATTATGCAAATGATCTGTTCGGTATTCCTTTAGTGAATATCGTACATTGTTCTCTAGTAACTACATACATGCAGCAAATGATTTATTTAGTATTGTTTTAGTTAATGTCGTCCAATGTTCTTATGTAATTACGCACATGCAGCATATACGTACAAACACAACTTTAATTCATTGTTGTTCAACCAAAAACTGGAGATTAACTCCTACAAAGTGGAGATTAACTCCTATGAACTACATTTAATGTCACAAAATCTGGAGATTAACTCTGTTTACCTTGAAAATGATAATAACAATTAGATTTGATTTTGTGATTCTAAAAAAACTGTCGCGCCCCCTTTTTCTCGCGAAATCGGGCTTATGACATTTGGGAAGACAACTCGTTCCCTTTTTAGGAATTGGGTTTAAAGGAATTGAAGAGTCGTCACCTAATGATTTAAGTGCATTAGGACATTAAGAAGGGTTTTTGTTTGGATAACCAGAGATTGGGTAAGGGCTTGAAATTATTTCAAGCGGAAGGTGTTAGGCACCCCTCAGAATCCACTAGTGTGGTTCCCGGCCAAGCTATTGTTGTGACTTTAAGTGCAAATAACACGTAAGCAAGTAAGACTTTCAAATAAGAGGGGCTTTCACATAATGGTTGCAAATTGATGAAGTTAAAAAGAAACGGAAGGCAAGCTGAATTTTGAGAAAAACAATTTGAAATTTGAAAATAAACAATGAAATAAACAAGTAAAAGAGAGGGGGGTCCTAGGTTTATAAATAATATGGATTACCCCACACAACACCCGGTAATCACTTATACACGTGGTGTTATCGCGTGGTCATCATATCCATATCTACTCTTTCCCACCCCGTTAAGGTATTAAAGCGTGGAATAGTCTCGTTTTCTTATTGCATGCTATTACCCGCCCCAATCCTATTAGTCCCGGAGGCATTTAGGACTACTAATCATAAAGGGAAGGGATGTTGAACTTTTATAGTTTCAAAGGTAAAAATACTAAGGCGACAAGCAAGAACATATAAAATAAGTATGGGAAAAGCACATAAACAAATAAGGCTCAAACAGGCCTCCTTAGATCAAAGAAAAGCATATAGTTTAGCATGTCTTGCACGTACTGATTAAGGTCTGATTAAGTTTAAAAGAGGTTGAGGCAGACTGATTTATTACATATTTTTAGATAAGAAGTTCGAATTAGGCCTGCCAGCTGGTCGTAATTGATAAAGACTGATTCAGTTTATAAGTTTATCCTAAGGCTTGCCTAAGTGATAGACGAAAACCAATAGGCATGATATCAACAGATTTCAGAAACAAGAGGTAAGCTGATTGCAGATTGACTTAGGAAAAGGTTGCCAATTTTAACAGAAAGGAGTACAAGTTCTACTGTTGATAATGCATTATTACTGACAGTTTAAACTTGCAAACGGGTGAGGCGATTCAGATTTGATTAGAACCCCTATAGGCATGTTTTTTACGTGTTTGTTGACTTTAAACACTGTTATAGACATAGAGAAGTGCAGCAATCCTACAACATGATATCTAGGTGTTACATTTTTTATTACGAGCATGATATCTGATTACATTGGTTATTAAAGCATATAAACATGTTTTCCTAATGAGAGATGAGTATGGAAGAACCAGAAAGGACCTATAGGCATATCATCTACATGCATGTGCATCCTATAGACATGGTGTCTTTGTATGAGTGCAGAAATTCCTATAGGCATATTATCTAAATAAGAAAGCAGAAGTTCATAAGTTCCTATATACAAGTTATCTACATGGTATGCAGAAATTCACAAGTTCCTATAGGCAGGATATCTACATGAAAAATGCATAAATCTTATTGGCATGGTAACTACATGAAAATGCAGAAGTTCTTATAGACATGGTAACTAGATAAAAAATGCAGAAATTAGAGATTCTTATAGGCAAGTTATCTACCCATATACAAGCATGGTTACCCCTCCCTTTTTACTAATCATCCCCAAAAGTTTATTACAAAGTTATTGCAGTCCAAAGAAAATAAAGAAATACATTAGAAATTAAAAATTACAACCAAGGAGAGCCTGATTCAGACTTCCTGTCTGAAGTATGAAGTAAACCAACTCCAAAGATCAATGTTCAAAGCCTTTCTACCACTTGGGTGTGTCAGAGTTCCCTAAGAGCTTCACATGAACTCCGGGCAGTGCTTACACCCCAAATACATTACCAGACTAGGACATAGTACAGTGTGGAAGAGCCAGCCCTCAAGTGTCCAAGTTCAGAGGGAACTCAGGGTCCCAAGGCAAGGCTCACAAGAGGGGGGCAGAACTTAGGAACTAAGACAGGGTACAAGTGCAGGATTCTGAAAGGGGAAAGGGGAAAGGGGAAAGGGAAACAATTCACATTGATACACATAGGGGTATAGGGAGATAGGGAGATAGTAAAGAAAAGCAAAGGCAGGCTGGTGGGGCATACTCAGCAATGAGGAATGCTGGCCTACCCCATAAGCCTGTTAGAATACATTATTTAAAAGTTAGGATCCTTTAAGGGATCAAGTTCAAACCATAGGCAATAACTTGCACATTGCCATGTTTTAAACTGTAACTCAAAACACATAAAGGGAATAGGGAAGAGGAGTTCATAACAGAAACAACAAAAGAAATCAACATGCTAGTTTAAGTATTTAAATCTGCAGAAGTAGTAAAGAGACAGAGATGTAGAAAGTTGTAAGTAAACACATTGTGGTGATGCTGTTAATTAGAATTAGGACATACCAGTTTCAAGGAAACAAATAGGAAAAGCAGTAGTCTTGTGAAAGTCAGAATGCAGACAAGAAGAGAGAGAGCTCTTATGTGAGAGTAAGAGTTCAGAAGAATTATGAATTGTAGTAATGGAGGATTGTTAAAAATCGTCTCTAGTGTGAAAGAAAAGTAGTGTATTAATAGTGCAGAAAGCAGGCAGAAATAAGGTAAGAAAATAGTTCGAAAATTGATTGTCAATCAATTACACAAGCCTTCCCTTAATTAAGGGATTCGGATTCAAACGGGAAAAACCAATTAAGGAAAGAAATTAATCAAGCACTTTGTGCAAAGTAGTAAATTAGGGGCAAATACATAAAGGCTATTTAAGGACAAGGTCTTTGAAATACACGGTTGTACAATTTAAGGAAAGAAAATCAATTAACGGCCAAGAAATCTGAGGCCAGAGATTTTGTTTGAATGAACCAAGTCAGAAAGATGGGAAAGATTTTTAACTTATGGAAAATCAGCAAACAAATCAATTAGACCTATTTAAAAGGAATTCTGAATCAATCACAAGTTTGAAAACCTTTTTTGAAGAAAGATTCATCACATATAAAAGCATACAGACACGTTAAACATGAAGGAAACTTTGTCATGCCCTTGTAAAAATCAGTAGAAAGAATCCAGTGTAGAAGAGTTTAGCAAAAGGTTCAACATTGTATGAAAACAAAGGTGTAAACTCAGTTCAAAGACTCAAAGTTAGTCGACAGAGTTAGGGGTTTCGAAATGAAACCCTAGTTCAGGCAAACCATAAAGCAAGGATGAGAGGGCAGGAAATTGAATCAAATCATGTTCAGAAGTTTTAGAAAATGACAGGCTTCTTCAACAACAGAACTTATGAACAATGT
This sequence comes from Nicotiana attenuata, assembly GCF_001879085.1. Classification (NCBI taxonomy): domain Eukaryota; kingdom Viridiplantae; phylum Streptophyta; class Magnoliopsida; order Solanales; family Solanaceae; genus Nicotiana; species Nicotiana attenuata. The sequence continues at coordinate 88,516 of NW_017670364.1, read as the reverse complement.
GATAGCAAAGTAACATGCAATCACAGTAGAGAGATTCAAAGAACACAATGGAAAATACTGATAAGAACAGTAGAAAAGCATGCTTAGAAGAAACTTAAACAGGGCTCAGTAGAAGGCAAACAGAGAAACTTAAAAACTTAGCAGGAAAATACAGTAGGAGAACACAAGAACACTGTAAAAGTATAGCAGAAAAGCATATAGGAAAACATAGTAAGATAAACATATAAGAACATGGTAAAAATACAGTAGAGAAGTCTACGAGACCATAGTATAGGAAAACACAGTAAGAGAAGCATACAAAAGAGGATATCAGAACACAACAGAGGCAAACACACGAATAACAAAGGAGAAAAATCATAAAACACTTAAACACTTTCCAGAAAACCCTAAATCGAAAAAGAAGGGTGTTGAAAGTAATTTTCAAAATAAAAGTTAGGAAATCGTTTGAAAACTCAAGTAGAGCATAGATACACAACAGATCTAAAAAGAATCGGAGAAAAACCTCGAAGGGTTAGGGTTTCAGAAGAACCCTAGAATGAGAAAGGCTTTGAAAAGGTCATTGACCTGAGTCGGAGAAGTTAAAATCAGGCTCAAAAGACCAGGATACGCCGGAGCAAGGCCGGAGATGGTCGTGAAACCTCGAGCCGGCAAAGGTCTGGATGAAAACCTTCGAGGTCAGGCCTCGAATCATCAGGTACCAGGCACATAGGAGTAATAGGAGGTGAGTATAGGACCCCCATGGCCTGAGAAGCCATGACCTTCCGGTGGGTTTCACGGTGGAGGTGGTAGGAGACGATTAGGGTTCCAGGAATGTTCGAGAGAGTTTGAGAGAAGAGGGTGTTTAAAGGCGGCAGATTAAGTGAAAATGATTTTAGGGTTGGGGGGTTTGGAAAATTAAAAAGGAATGGAGGGATCGTGGCCATTGATCATTTTGATCAATGGCCTGGCTTTATTCGGGAGCCGGGCGGGTTGGTTCAAATGGGTCAGGGGTCGGGTAATTTAGGAATTGGGTTGGTCCGTTAGAAATCAAAATTGGGATTTAATTGGGGGGGGGGGGGGGGTTGATTTGGGCTACAATTGAAATGAAATAGGGCTAGTATTTAAATAGCCACTTTTCCCTTTTTATTTTATAAAAACAGTAAAATGGTTTCTGAAAACAGATTAAAGGTGTTAAATTAATTAACAATACATAAATATTAAATTAAAATACTGGAATCAATTTTATAATTATAAACGCAATTAATTCTTAAAATAGGCTAATATTGCAATTATATGCAATTTAGCTTTAAAAATACTAAATAAGTTTGTAAAAATGTGCAAAAAATTACCTTAGCTATATTTTGGGATAAATATGGGAATAAAATGAATTACTCACCAAAATGATAATTTGAGGAATAATTATTGGTTTTTTTGTATAATAAATTGATTTAAAAATCCTTTAAAAAATTAGGAAAAATACTAAAATATTTGGACATACTTATATATGCAGACATATGTTATTTTGAAAGTATTTTGCATATAAAAAATATACAGAGAAAAATTGGGTATCAACAAATACGTGATTTATTTTTATGTTAGTTGTTAGGCAATAGATGCTAAGTGAGAGACTAGAAAATAAGATAAGAGCTTGAAGATAGTATAATAACCAAACCGAATGACTGGAAATCGGGGCCTCAAGTTGGCATATACGGGGCCTCGAGGTCGAGTTGGATGCTTAGCCAAGGGAAGTCGATGAAGGACTAACAATTATGAGAGCTTTGATGGCGGATCTTTATGATCAATAATGAACAATGAATGAAGAACAGTTAATGAAACGTAATAAATGCAAGTAAGACAATGAATGCGGGCAATAGAATCAAATAGAGAGTATGTTTAAGTTAGAGAGCAGAGAATGTTCTTGTTCTTGTATTGAATGTTGTGTTGTATCTGTCTTTTACAAAATAACAAGGATCCCCTTTTTATCTAAGGGAAAATTCCAACGTGGTACAGATGCATTTATTACAAAGAAATATAGCTGGTATAGCTATTCGCTAGTTTGGTAAAGACCGATGCTTCTCTTGCAGGTCTTGTCAGCTTTGATCATGTGTCTTGGGAACTTCCCGCTCTCCCTTGATAATCATCGATTTGCACTACCTCGAGGTCGATTGTTAGGAACCCTCAGGGTCGAACCTCGAGCCATACCTCAAGCCTTTGGAGACGTACTTGCGAAGCCCTACAATGGCCATAAAATTGTGCCTTCTGATTTTTACTGTATACAGATAGTCTCCGCGTTTCCTAGAATAAAAATGATAGGAAACGGTTTTGAACTCTTGCTTCTTCGATACTACCGTCATGACGTCAGCCTATCAGAGCATTAAATGCCATGACTCAAAAAGTCGTGCAGGGGTTGCTATCAACACGACTATCGAGAAGCCCACGAACCGCTGTTGGTTCGGCCTTTCCGCTTCCCAGACGCTGCCCATATGGCTTCTATATATACCTTAATCGTTTTGTGATTCACACTTTTACAACATCTTCAAATTTTCAGAATCAAGTTCACCAGCTTTTACATTCTTCTCTCTTCCGTTCTTGATTCCTCACTTCCTTTTTAAGAAAACCTTTCTATAATCATGGCTAGAACCTCTAAAACGGTGCCTCGAAAAGAGGGTACTGCTTCTTCGTATCGATCATCCAGGGGCAAACCAAAAGTTCCCCCAACTATTGAACAATCTACCCCCACTGAATTCGACATTGTGCCTGACTTTTCCATTGAAAATCCCCCATCTACGTTGGGCCGATGCGAGCATGTGTCCCGGCATATTAACGTGGTGACTAATAAACATAGAGTGAAGGAAGACTGCCGATGGGAGGAGGCAGTGCTAGTTGAGATTCCCAACTCTGATGAAAGCATAACAAGCCATAAGGCTGGCTTTCTTTATGTATACACATACCCATTCACTTTGGGTCCTGTCGATTCTTCGAACCCTTCCTCCCCGGCGATAAATCCGGTTATTCTCGACTTCTGTCGTGAGTATCGGGTGACACTTGGCCAAATCTATCCTTCTTTCTAGAGGATAGTCTATATGCTCCGATATTTTTCCAACAAGGTCGAGGGCATGACCTTCACCCTCGACCACTTGATTAGACTATATAACCCTCATCTCTTTCGAGGTTTGATCAAGCTTCACCCTCGATCTGCGAAGCCGTTCTTCTCGAGCATCGATGAGGACAAGGATCGGGGGTGGATGAGCCGGTTTGTCCGAGTGAGGACCTCAGACATCATCCCGGTCGAAAGGATGCCATTCCCGGAGGAGTGGAATATGGAGCGTAAGTGCCTCTCCCTCGAGCACGTTTTACTGCCTTCTTACCCTTTTCTCAAAAAATGATATTTTCTTTGATTATGCAGCCACCGCTTGGTACCCTGACGCGGTCTAGGACCTATCGGGGTGGATTAGGCGGTTGAATTCTTATTTCCCTTTCATCGAGCATTCTTGGCGTGACTTGGCCAGGACGCGGTGGCCGGCTAAGAATCATGGTATGCTTTTTACTATTATCTTTACCATGTTTCCTTTGAGTGTCTTTTATGTTGGTGAACCTAACGCATCATGCTAATACAGGCCTTGGTGATGGAGTGTTGATTAGACCGTCTCTCGACGGCGAGGAAGGGACCTCAAAGCCCGGTAAGGGCAAGAAGATGAAAAAGGAGGCGTCTGCTGAGTCTCCCAAGTCAAAGAAACCTAAATCTTGCAGGCCTTGGGCTGACGCCAAGGTCTCGACTTCGACCACTGCGGCAAGTCCTGGCACTGAGGACGAAGAGGAAGATGATGACGAATGTCCTTTGGTACAAAGGATGATATCGGGCATGGATGCTCCGCAGGTTGCTGGGCCGAAGGCCACCGAACCGGGAATAGTTGATATGGATCGAACCCGTGTTGAGGGGACCCTTGAGGATGGTGTGGATACAGTCCCCGAGCTCCAAGCCATATACGGTGCAGCTTATCTCGAGGAACACGTTGCTGATGACTCCAAAGGGCCTGAGCCCGAAGCTTCTCAGGGACAAGACGGGGTCTTTGGAGAAATTGATGCCCTAAGTGGCCTTAATTTGGGCCCTCGATTCTCGCTAGGGGAATTCAGGGATGCATAGGACCCGAATGCCGCCAATGTAGGTGCCCCTCATGAAGGGGGAGATATGCTTGGGGACTTCCTCGATGGTGTCGGTGAGTATATTGATCTCGACGCTCCCGATACTATCGAGGAGGCGGAGAGGCTCCAGCAGCAGGTGATACCTATTGATATATTTTTGTGTTTCAAGTATTTTCCTTTATTTTTCTGACTCCTCTGTCTTGTTGTAGGCTAAGAAAATTTATGATCATGCCATTTCTAAGCTGCGAGACGAGCATACATGTTGTAGGAAGGAGGTCGAGAAACTCACCTCGGGGCTAAAGTAGTCGGAGGCCTCTTTTGCCCGAAAGGAGGAGGAGTTGAACGGGCTCCGGGCGAGGTTGGAGGGAGTGTGCCAAGAAAAAGCTGGCCTCGCTGAGCAGGTAATAATGCATCTACGAGTTTGCCTTTCATTCTTATAACTTAACGCTTACCAACTTGTTTTACCCTTGTAGGTTGGGCAAAGGGATGCCCTCGTACGGCAACTTCGAGAAGAGGCTGTTGCTAAGGATGCGGTGGTCCTTGAGCTGAGGGGGCAAAATGAAGCCGCGACCTCGGAGAGGGACCTTCTACGGACGGAGCTGGCGTCAACTTGGGACCTTCTTCAAAGTTCCAAGGAGGAGGTTGTCGCACTATTGGCGGCCAAGTCTGTGGCCGAAGAAAATGCGTCTTCGAATAGGAAAGATGCCGCCTCCGTAAATAAACGATCTCGAGAGATATCAGAGAAGGCCGAGCAGAAGCTAATTCGGGCTATTGCTCATGCACGTTTGCAAGCTAGGAGGTAGGCTCTCGAGGAAGCAAGTGACAAAGGCGCCGACCTCTCAGCCGAGATTGAGGAAGCCCGAACCTTGGAGGAAGAATCTGCATTCTCGGCCACTTCAGACGAGTGTTCTAGAGATGATCTAGAAGATAGTGAGGGTGAAGAATAGACTTGTGTCGTCTTCCCATTTTTCATTTTTGTGTAAAGATTTCTCAGGGAAAAGGCTTTGTAAATGCTCCCCTGTTGTAAATATATTTTTGGGAATATAACAAATTTTCTGCTTCAAGTCTTTTTGAGTTCCGTATTTCAGTGCTTTAGTTTTTGAATTCAGGTGTTGGCTCTTCGGAGCCCATACTTGGAGCAGTCGGGGCCCTTGAGATCGGGCACCATCCCAAGATTTGGCCAATAGCTTCTATAGAGTCGATGCCTGTAATAGCAGAAAATCCTTGGAATCTAATAGCTCCCGAGCGCTTGTATGATAGTGTCATTTCATGTGACATGGTTGTGAAGCGACCGAGGTGGCCCCACCAGTACACTTCCCAAGAAATGGTACTGACATGGTTAGATTTAATTGTCCTTCAAGTAGGCGAGCAGTCGCCGCCTGCTCTATATATGTACTTGTTTTCCCTTTATTTGAGGACTCCGCTACTTTGATTAACTATCCCTTTTATAGAGCTCTTTTTGCGCTAGTTCTTTTGCCATTTCGAAAGCTTTCGCCCAAGACTTTACCTTCCCCTTTATTATTTTATCTTAGCCATGGCTGCTACGTCCAAACCCGTTTACCAAGGAGAAGAGAGTTCCGCCTCTGCTTCGCGCTCGGTCGATGGTACACCGTCGGTATCTGGTGAGCCAACCTCGAGGTGCATTGTTACGTGGAGGGACTTTGCTTTAGAGAGACCTCCCAATGTTCAGGGTCGTCGGGAGCACGCATCGAGGTTTATTTCCTCGGTAGGGGAGGAGCACCTGGAGGCAGTTAGAAAAAACTGCGGATGGGGAGAAAAAGTGGTACTGCAAGTACCTTTCCCGAAAGAAAGCATCATGGCTCATGTCGAGGAGTTTTTGAACGTATATACGTACCCTTTAACGTTGGGCCCTCTCGATAGAGTCGTGCTTGAATTTTTTAGGAGATGTCGGGTTACCCTGGCACAGGTTCACCCGTCGTTTTGGAGGATAGTGTTGATGATAAGGTATTTTGCAGATAAAGCTGGGCTCGAGTTCACCCTTAGTCATCTTCTTAGACTGTACCAGCCCTTGCATCATCGATGATTACTCTGCAACGTCGATCCACTCGGCCCTTTGTTACCAACAATGAAGAAGATGAGGACCGAGGGTGGATGAGTTGTTTCGTCCGAATGTGGACTGTCGATATTATCCCTACAGAGTTCCTTCCATTTCCTGAGAAACGGAATCTCACACGTAAGTGGTACACTTGTGTTCTTATTTTTTTTGCCCATGGTGAAGGCGAACTCTGTAAAGATGTTTTCTTTTTCTTTTTCTTTTTCTTTTTCTTTTTCTTTTCTTTATTGCAGCAATTCCGTGGATGCCACACGAGGTTCCCGACCTGGCGGATTGGTCTCGGAAACTGGCAGCTTGCTCGTCTTATGATGAGCGTAAGTGGCGAGATCTGTCCAAGGGTAGATGGGAGGCAAAACATCACGGTACGTGGTGTGTGGCTCGCTTTCTTTGAAAGGTACTTTCATTTATGTGTACTAACTCCGTCATCGCAGGCATTGGAGATTTTTCTGAGATGAGGTCGTGCCCCCTCGGGGAGGAGGAAGGATCGTCGGCTTTGGGGTCGAGGACTCATAACAAACAGAAGGAGTCCTCGAAGTGCAAGGGTGCTCATAGCGAGGCAAACCCTGCTCGAAGGCTCAAAGAAGACGTATCTGCTGATCCTGCGGCATCTGAGGCTTCTAGCCTTGGAAGAGTGGTTCCTCTCTCGCCGCCGTCTTTAATTCCCGCCGAAGGTACTTCGAGGGATACGGGTGTTCAGCCGGCGTCCTCTCCCCCCATCGAAGGTACTTCGAGGGATGTTCGAGATCAGGGGTGGCTTAAATCAAGCGGGGTCTCGAGCAGCCATGTCCCTACCAAGATCGGGTCGGCTGGGGTCGGTGAGACCAGGCCAGTAGGTGTACGCTCAACCTTTGAGGAGGCTCAGCGGCTTTGTTCTATGGTGAGCTTTGGTCGACTTTGTTGATCTTCTGATTTTACACTTCCGTTTTCTCATTGATCTTCTTTTTCATAGGCCTCTAACAAGCTCAAGTCCGAGTTGCTTCGCCGTGAAGCCCATTTACGGAAAACCATGGATGGGGAGAAATCCCTCAGGCTTCTTTGTGATGAAAGGGGAAAGGAATTGAGGCACCTTCGGTACGAGGCGAATCGAAGCCTGAACTACGAAAGCCACCTTAAGAAACAGGTAACTTTTGCTCCGAGGGAATGCATGCTCCTTCTTCTATCCTCAGAGATTAATATTTTAATACTTCAGTTGCAGAGCAAGGCAGAGCATTTGGAATGCCTTTGGGGCGAGGTTGGCCAGGCCAAGCATGAGTGTAACGAGCTAAGGGCTCAAATAGATGCCAACGTTACGGCCAAGAAAAATGCTTCGGCCAAAGTTTCTGCCCTCGAGGTACAGCTCCGGAACTCCCGTGAAAATAGCTTGGTTCAGATGAGCAGGATTGCAAGGCTCGAGTCCGACCTTTTGGAGATGAAGGCCGAGGTCGTGGACGCCCGGGCTGAAGCTGAAGAGATTCGGACTAAGGCCAATAAGAAAGTGGCTGTCTATTTAAAAGACGCTGCTGATGCTCGAGCTAAGTTGAGAGGTGCTTCCGATCGAGAGAGCAGAAGCAATGAATATTCCTGGTGCAAATCTCGGAGGAAAACCCTCGAAGAGATTCATGCTAGGGGCTTCGATCTCTCGAAAGAGATAGAGCAGGCCAAGGCGGATGAATACGACGCCAAGTTCCTTTTGTCCGATGCCAAAGATAATGAGGAAGAGGCCGATAGGGCCGCAGTCCCTGAGGGGAAAATAGACTAGACTTTTCTCTTTTTGATTCTTTGTGCATTTTTCTTTATAGAACTTTGTAAATGTAGCCTTGCGTCGCTTCATATATGCATATATAAAGAAACCTTTGGGTTTTCTCCTTCCATGAGTTTCTATTTGCTTGTGCATGTCCTTCTTTGTTTTGGATCTGTACGTTCATCGATGATTGGACAGACGATTTGGCTTTCGAGTAGAAACTCTTAGGTTTACAATACGGCCCTGAGGCTCATTTGGCTAGCCCATAGGCTATTACGCGTTTGCCTTTTGGTGTTTTTAACTGTTTTCGGGCTCAATCTTCGAGTCGGGTTTCGACTTTAGTTTATTGACCCTTAAGTTTTTAAATTTTTAAGCTGGCCCTTAGGCTCTTACGCATTGGGTCGGTACGACCCTTTAGTATAAGCTGGCGTTTAAGCTTTTACGCGTCGGGTCGGTACGACCTCTTATGTAGGCTTTATTTTTCCCTCGTTAGAGACTTTTTGTAATTTTGTGTTCGCCCGACTCTTCAACGGTTCGATAAGAACCTCGACTGTGAGCTGTTATATAGCGATAAACGAGCACCTCGGGAGGTTTTGCTCGGTGGCTGAGTGTTTCGAAGCCTATTGTTCGGAGCTGACATGGTCGAAGCTCTTTTGCTTGTGTCCAGGGTAGCCTGTTTAACCGGTTCTTTTCGAAGTATTTTCGAAGTAATTGAAGGCCTGTGATTTTATAGCGACGGTCGGGCGTCCCCGAGTCGCGTTAATTTGGCCGTAGCCTTATGACCGTAGTCATTTGTGTTTGGCCGTAGCCTTTTAGTCCTCGAGTGAAGTAATTTTGGCGTCTATATCGAGGGTATGCCTTTTTAGGGGTCTTACAAGTTCTAATATATAGCCTTAACTTTAAGATTGGGATAATGCCTTTTTGTAAGGTCTTATAACATTTTACGTGCCTTACTTGAGGTCTTACAGTTTTGGTTACTTGGTACAAGTATAGTTCATGCCTTGCTTGAGGTCTTACACATTTGGTTACTTGGTACAAGTATAATTCATTCCTTTCTTGAGGTCTTACAGATTTTGGTATTGCCTTATAAAGGTCTTACGAGCTCGAGGTTACCCACGTGGGGTCTTATAGCCTAAGTCGATGGGGTGGCAGTCCGCGACAGTCCCCGAGATATTGAGAGTTTCTTGGCTTTGGAGCCTTTTTGTGTAAACTTGGAGTTGCCTCATTAAGGGCTTACTAGTTCGAAGTTTTCGGCTCGGAGGTCATGTGACTTCGAGTTTTTGGCGTCAGTCCCCGAGTGTTCGGAAATTTTCTGGCTCTGGAGTCGTTTCTTAAAAAAATAGCGCATTTCTTCGAAGCGCAAAGCGTTTTGATGGAAAAAATATTTCTTGATTACTTGGCACAAGTATACATGTTTTCGCTTTCAATGGCTCGGTTTTTCTATACGGACACGGTTCGTTCGACCGTTTGGCCCGATACATCATTTTCTTGTCGAAACCCTTTTTGGCACACCTTGACTTCTCCGAGCAGGCGACCTCCCGGGGGGAATGACCCCCTAGTATTCGAGGTTGATTGAAGAGAAGCCTTGAATACTTGTTGAGTTTTCCTTAGGTAGCACATAGATGTTGCCTCGTTAAAAACCTTGCCGGTAAAACCCTTTCTGGGATAAAACCCGATCGAAGGAAAAGAGTGCAACGCATGCTTTGAAACCTAAGGTCTTTAAGCTGGAGATCGCTTCGATTGTTCCAATCGGATACATGCGCATAGGTTAGTGTAAAATGTAAATGAAAAAGGGAGATGATAATACCTTAGTGCTGATGGCGCTTTGAGCCTCGATATGCTCCAACCATTTGCTCCGAGGACACGGTACAGTCCTATACTCATTTAGTCGGGTGTAGCCGAGAATATATCTCGTTATTGCTTCTTCACTATTTGCTTATCCTTTAGCTCCTTCGATGTCAGGGGCGTGGATGTCGGTGCCACATCGTGCACCGCGAATATTTCTCTTGCTGCATGTTGTTCTCCGTAGACGGTTTTCATTCCGTCCTTTGTCGGAAACTTCATCATTTGATGGAGAGTAGATGGTACTGCTCTCATACAGTGTATCCATGGCCTTCCGAGCAAGGCGTTGTACCTCATGTCCCCCTCGATGACATAAAACTTGACATTTTGGGTTGTGCCGGCCATGCTAACCGGGAGGGTGATTTCCCCTTTTGTTGTCTCGCTCGCCATGTTGAATCCGTTGAGGACTCGAGAGGCAGGCACAATTTGTCGAGCAATCCGAGTTGCTCCACCACCCTCGACCTGATAATTTTGGCCGAGCTACCTGGATCCACAAGTACACGTTTAATTTGAAATGTATTTACAAGAAAAGAGATTACCAGTGCATCGTTACGAGGCTAAGACAGGGTCTCGATATCCTCGTCGCTGAATGTGAGAGCGTCCTCGGGTATGTAACCCCGAGTTCGCTTTTCCCTGATGATGGATATTTTTGTTCGTTTGACAATGGGTTCTCGTGGGATGTCGACTCCTCCAACAATCATGTGGATGACATGTTGTGGTTCTTCTGCTTCATTTTTCTTGTTCGACTCTCTTTCCCGAAATTGATTTTTGGCCCAGTCGCTGAGGAACTCTCGGAGATGCCCTTTGCTGATCAGTCGGGCTACTTCTTCTCGGAGCTGTCGGCAGTCTTCGGTCTTATGACCGTGCGTGCCGTGGAATTTGCACACTAAATTATGGTTCCTTTGCGATGGATCTTATTGTACATGTCTTGGCCATCTAGTGTCTCTGATTTTACCGATGGCAGACACAATGTCCGAAATGTCGACGTTGAAGTCGTATTCAGACAAGCGGGGTGCCTCCGTTGGTCCTGTGTGTCTATCGAATCCGGCTCTACTTATGAGTCCCCGAGGATTCTGATCTTGATCTAACCTTCGGTCAATTTGGGTATGTTACGCCTTGGGGCGTTTCTTCTATCTTCAGTGTATGGTTGGTACCTTTCCTTGTTTGGCTTTGGCTCTTTTGCTAGAAGCCTGCTAGGATATACTGACCCCAAGGGGGCTCTCAGTTGGTCGTCCTCGACCCTGATCTTCGATTGGTATCGGTTGTGGACATCCAACCAGGTCACGGAGGGATATTCAACCAAGTTCTACTTCAGTTGCTTCGAAGCTACCGAGCTTCGCTCGTTCAATCCTTGAGTTAAAGCCTGTACAGCCTAGTCGTCGGAGACTGGTGGTAACTCCATTCGCTCCATTTGAAAGCGAGACACAAATTCCCGCAACATCTTATTTTCTCTTTGTTTAATTTTGAAGACGTCGGATTTCCTTGTAGCTACCTTGATGGCACCGGCATGCGCTTTTATGAAAGAATCTGCCAGCATGGAAAATGAGTCTATTGAATTCGGGGCAAGGTTGTGGTACCACATCATGGCCCCCTTCGAAAGTGTTTCTTCGAACTTTTTTAGTAGGACGAACTCAATCTCGTCATCCTTTGGGTCGTTGCCCTTCACCGCACAGGTATAAACGGTGACGTGCTCATTGGGGTTCGAGGTCCCGTTGTACCTCGGGAGATCGGGCATTCTGAACTTCTTCGGGATGGATTTTGGAGCAGCATTTTGTGGGAATGGCTTTTGTACGAACTTCTTTGAATCTACACCCTTTAGGATCGGGGGTGCGCCCGGAATTCGATCGACCCTAGAATTGTAGGTCTCCACCTTCTTGTCATTGGCTTCTATCTTCTTCTCGCCCGACTCGATCCTCTTTGTGAGGTCCTCAAGCATCTTTATGATGGAGGGGTCGGTTGCTGACCCGTTGTTGCTTGATATTTTCTGGTACTTGCTCGGCTTGAGGGGCCGTTTCTGGTGCCCGCGTGCTTGGAGTTTTTTGGTGGCTTTGCAGTTGAGCAATCGCCAGCTGTTGTGCCTGTAACATCTCAAAGATGACGTGAAGGCTAACCCCTTGTTCCCCCCGAACTGGGGTTTTTTGGGCTTCTTGTTGGTCTTCTTGGCGTACACTCATGTCGGTGTGGGAGCTTATCTCGATGTGTTGAGCGTTGCGCGAGACCACGTCCACGGGAATTGGTTCTGGTGCATCCTCAGGGTTTCGTGGTGGTACACCAATACCTAGAACAGCTACACCATTCTCTCCATGGTCCTCAAGATCGTTGTTTTCATGTGCGTTCACTGAGTTAGACATTTTGACCTGAAATCAAAGATTCTTGGACAAGAAAAGTGTGAAAAATAACTTGTGTTACGTAGTAAACCAGCAAGAAAACAACCACTATTATTTTTAGCCCCACGGTGGGCGCCAAACTGTTTACCTTGAAAATGGTAATAACAATTATATTTGATTTTGTGGTTCTAAAAATACGTGATTTATTTTTATGCTAGTTGTTAGGCAATAGATGCTAAGTGAGAGACTAGAAAATAAGATAAGAGCTTGAAGATAGTATAATAACCAAATCGAATGACTGGAAATCGGGGCCTCGAGTTGGCATATACGGGGCCTCGAGGTCGAGTTGGATGCTTAGCCAAGGGCAGTCGATGAAGGACTAACAATTATGAGAGCTTTGATGGAGGATCTTTATGATCAATAATGAACAATGAATAAAGAACAGTTAATGAAACATAATAAATGCAAGTAAGATAATGAATACAGGCAATAGAATCAAATAGAGAGTATGTTTAAGTTAGAGAGCAGAGAATGTTCTTGTTCTTGTATTGAATGTTGTGTTGTATATTTTGTCTTTTACAAAATAACAAGGATCCCCTTTTTATCTGAGGGCAAATCCCAACGTGGTACAGATGCATTTATTACAAAGAAATATAGCTGGTATAGTTATTCGCTAGTTTGGTACAGACTGATGCTTCTCTTGCAGTTCTTGTCAGCTTTGATCATGTGCCTTGGGAACTTCCTGCTCTCCCGTGATAATCATCGATTTGCACTGCCTCGAGGTCGATCGTTAGGAACCCTCGGGGTTGAACCTCGAGCCTTTGGAGACGCGCTTGCGAAGCGCTACAATGGCCATAAAATCGGGCCTTCTGATTTTTACCGTATACAAACTCCAACAAACTACGTAGAATTTGAACAATTACTATATAAATAGATAACATATAATCACACACAACAAAATACATAAGATGCTTCCAGCTTTGATTCATCTTCTCCTTTTGCTTCAACCCTTGATTGATCATCTAATGACCCTCTAACTCTTGCTCAACCTTCGTCCACTGTTCATTCTCTATCCCATGCTCAATTTCCACCAATTGAGTCTTCAGTGATTCATAATTGGCTAATCCTTATTCAATCTCCCACAATTTGTTCACCAATCGTGGAAGGACAAACCTAGAACGCTGATCAATTACATCATCCCTCCATCGAAAAAATTTACAAGACTTGATTTGAAAATTGAAGGGATATAAATCATTTCAAAGTAATCAGAAAATAGGGATAATATCAATCCAATTGCCCAAATACTTACACCATAGTATGGACAAGACCAGAACCGTCTTTCAGGGTTCCTAGTCGACCAAGAAGTTTGCAATGGCAGCAAATCTCCATGCTCGCAATGCACCTTCACATTCAACATTGGGTCATGCTCGTCCATACAAAGTTGATTCAAGTAGATTCCTGTCATTTCAAACACTGAAAAATGAAGAATTAGCCCAGATTAATTTCAATAGAGAATCCTAAAAAGAATCTGTAAATATGACTAAGAAAATTAAAGAATGGGGAGGAGAAGTTAACACTATACAAGAAGGCTGCAGTACAAAAAAAAATTCCTTTCGATTCACCAAAATCGAGCTTTAGTGGCGGATGAAATTGGGTATGGACGAAGAGAAGGAATTTTTAACCTAATGAAATAAATGGTATATGGCTATTAAATAAAGGCATGAAAGTGTAAATTATATTATTCACGCGCCCACAAATCGTGCAGACACGCTATGTGCCAGCTAGGCCGAGAAGCTGTATTTTAATTCACTAAAAATATATACAAAGGGTGTTATAGGACACCCGTATTTTTAAGGGGTGCAACTGGAACTTTGGTACAACCCCAATGGAGTAATTATGTATTATCCCAATTTTAAATATAATTCAAAGTCTCCAAATGTAACTAACTAGAAAGAAATATGAATGACTGCACAATATGTCATTGCCGTATGATAAGCCTATTAGTTAGAGGCAGATTCATAATTTAAAATTTATGGATTCTATTGCTTTTAGTGACGTGAAAATATTACGGGCTAGTTAGTTTTCGGACTGGTAATTGAAAAACAGTCAGTGTTTGTAAAGTCATTGAAAAATAGTCATTATTTTGTTAAAACACGAAAAGCTCCAGCATAATATGCGGGATTATGGAGCTCCTGCGTATAAACATCCAATATATTATGTTGGAACTCCAGCACATGGAAAGTTACAGCATAATATGTTGGATTATGAAGTTCCTGCATATAAAATTCCTGCATATTATGTTGGAACTCTAGCACATTATGCTGGAAGCTCATATGTAAAAAATTCAAACTCCAACATATTATGCTGGAATATTTACGGATTTTTAAGAGTGTTTTTGTTCAGATTTTATCTTTACATAAAAAAAGTGACAAAATTTCGATTACTTTTGAAATTGTGATTATTTTTCAATTATCAGATGTAAATGTGATTATTTTTTATTTTTTTTCCCTTAGTGACGAGATAGGTTTCTGGTGTTGTCTCTTGTTTTTTCACTATGTTAATTATCTCACCCCGGTAACTCAATTATCATGCAACATGGTCAAATCAAGTCCAAAATTTATAATCAAAACATGCTACGGAGTTTGGGATAATATCTATTTCATGTAGGACAAATTTTTATTTTAATTAGATTTTACTTTTATCAAACAAAGTTTCAGTATCATTTAACAATTGACCAAAATAAAAAATAAAATTAAAAGAAGAAAACACTGGTTTGCGTATTTTGATTCGCAAAAGGATCTAAATTTCAAGTAGATGTGTATTTGACTTTTTAAACAGAGGATTCAAGTGGGTATTATCCACTTGTGGGCTCAAGTGTTCCAATTCAGACAGGCCCAAAACTAGACAAAATTTCCTAGTATATGATAATCAATTAGTAGACAAAATTATAGTATACAAATAAAATAAAGGGTCAAAGTGTGACTTTTCATAGTGCATTATTACGTCCTTATCCTTTTTATAACTTTTCATAGGGCATTATTAAGTCCTTATCCTTTTACTATTACCAACTGATACATGTAACTATCAGAACCAAAAAAATAAAATAAAAAAGGAGAGGAAAAGCCGTTACGTAAGAGTTAATGGAAAATGTTAAATTATAGTAGTTCATGAATTCAGTGAATTATTACTTCAAGGACACAGCCACACAAAAATAATTGCATGAAAGTTAGTAGCACTATAGCAACTCATTCATGTCAACCCCTTGAAGATATATATTACTATTACTCCCTCCTCTGTTCCCTTTTACTAGTACTAGTTCATATATCTATACTATATTAAAAGCACGAAGACTCTTAGCAAAATGTCGTTCGACTTTTTTACCCTTCAAAAATAAGTTTTATATTGGACAAAATTGTACTTTAATTTATTTTCCTAATATTTAGGAATACTTATTTAATTATTTTCCTATTATTTGGGGCGTTTCTTGCAATTCTAGAATTCCTACACTTTCAACTCCATTAAGATTTAGGAGTACTAAATAAGCTTTTAATTCACAATAGGATAGTCTCGATTACTTTATACTCCTTTTAGGTAGGCGGATTTTTTTTGCTTAACAAAATTTTCTCTTTTAAATCCATTTATATTTATGAGAAGTTCACGTTATCCTTCCCGACAAGTTAACATGACAAGACAAAGTTGTTATGGGGAATAAAAAATTAATATTTCTTCAATTTGTATTTTCTTTAGCTCAAGTTTGATTCACAAGTTATTATTATTGTAATTATTTTTAAGTGGTATATCTAAATTAAAAATGAATTATTTTATTCATTCAATTAAAGCAAAGCTCAACTCACACAAGTAATTAAAATATTATTTCTTTTATTGGAATTTTTTTATGCTTAGAACTAAAATATTTTAAAGATATAACTTTAGGAGTACAAATTATCTCACAATTCCAAGTAATGTAAAGCATGTGCCATTTTATACATGAAACAAAACAAAATTAAAAAGAAACTGAGGTTACAACTAGTAGAAAATCATTTATATGTATTTAACGGGAGTAAAAATTAAATTCAACAACATAAGAAATCATAATAGAATAGAAGTTAACAAGCAAAGTATTCTTGTAAAATTTCTCTTAAAATGCTTTTAGGAAATATAAGCAATTAAAATGTATTTTTGAATTAAATCAGACTTAAGTTTAAAAAGTTCCTATTTAAATGAGAACAACTAAAATGATACATTCTATAAATTGATGAAAAGAATAAATTTAAATTTTGATCTTAACATAAATTTCATATTCCAAATCTTCTAATATAATCTATCAAGTAATCTAAATACAATCATATACTCTTGATTTTCATAGAAAAGTAATTTTTTGATGCATAAATATAAAATCTGGGATGCATGATTATGTATTTGGACAAAGAAAGAAAGCTCTCACTAAAAGAAAAAAAATAGATTAATCATACGTTAGTGACTTAATTATTCTAGTTTTGCGATAGTAATTTATCTTTTCTAATATATTGAAAATAATTCCTATATATTTTTTTATTGATTAAAGTAATCGAATATTTTGCATTTTGCTCATGAGGAAATAAATGTTTTGTGTAAGTTAGATGACTATGTTTCTGTCTTTTTAGAATGAACTTAAGAATATATGCATTTTTAAAAAAAACTCTAAACTATGCAAGGGTTATGTGCTCTTATTGTAACTAAAAAGTAAGCGCAACTGTAAATTTGAAGTGGTAAAATTATAAAATTGGAATATATTTTAAGAGTAATGATGGTTTAGGACTTATATGGGATGGAGTTTCTTCCTTTATTAAGTTAGTTAAATAGGATAATAATCATCATTTCATAAATTTACAAAAAAAAAAAAATTATTTTATGTAATTGAAACACAATTTTAATATGATGTTCATGCCATTTTTAAAAGTTTGTATTCATTAAAATGGGGTACACGCGCAAAGCGCGTATACTAATTCTAGTAAAGAATAAATATTCCATTTACTAGTTCGTATACGAAGAATTAATATTCCTTTTTACTTGTACACTTTAGTATATTAAGAGAAGCCATTTAACGGCATGTTTACTAGACAGTGTAAAAATATTTAAACTATCATGTCAATATTATTTTTATAGCAGGTAAATGGGCCAATGGTTTCAAGATTAAAAATCTCAAATTTTATGGAAAGTTACCATAAACAGGGGCGGATGTACCACTATAATTACGGTTCAATTGAACTCATAATTTTTGAGGCGGATCATGAATTTATGTGTAAAACTTCACTAAGATTGCAATAGATAGTAGACATGAATTCCTATAATTTTAAAAATATAGTAATAGGTTTAATACTATAAACCTTATAGATTGAACCCATAGATTTTAAATCTAGGATTTGTCTCTTCCCATAAATATCTTTTAAGTATTCTGATAGTATAAGAATTTCTTTAGATCGATTATAAATATAATTACTCCCTCCGGTCCAAAATAAGTGATTTTTCGGCCTTTTTTTTGTGGTCCAAAATAAGTGATTTTTCCAGATTTCAAGAATAAATTAATTATTTTTTTCCTACATTGTCCTTGGAGTAAATAGTGTTGGAATATGTGTTAGGAGTGTTTATGTGAGATAGTAAAGGTTAATATGGTCAATTTCATTGCTAATTAATGCTAAAAGATGGATTTCTTAATCTGTGTGAAAACATCCAAAAAATCACTTATTTTGGACCGGAGGGAGTAAATAAATGTTCATAAACAATTAACAGTTTGAGGTATGAAAACCCAGAAGGACAACCTCGAATTGCACTATAAACTAAGGAATGGTGCGGGTTGAAAACAGAAAATTTTGCTATGCCGGGTAAAACCGAGCAGGTTGAAATCTTGGTGGTTTAAGGCTAAACCCAGATTTTACGAGGCAGAAGACAGCCTCTGAAAATTTTGAAAAATGGAAGTAAGTGAAGATAACTGAATTTAGTACCTTCAATTCATTATATTCATAAATTGTACTAAGGTCCAGTGACTCTCAAACTAGTCAATATTTTGTCGTACTGGCTGTTCCTACAAACTTTCTTTTTATTTTTTTAAAATACTTTATTCAGTGATTTTTGCTGCTAAATTTTCAAGTCTCTCTTTTTCTACTCTCCATTCTTCAAATTAAATCTTTCGTTTTCAAATGTGCTGTTACACATATGATAGATTGATAGCTAATAGCGTAGTAGAACTTATATATTGAATACGTATAACTTTTTACTTTGTACTAATTAAATATTTGCAGGTTTCCCAAATTGTTACATTTGAGTCATGAACTAGGGTAAAGTGTAGCAATAGTCACTTTTAAGCCCACAATTTAAAATATATCCACAATTTACAATGTATTTAAAGATTAGCCAATTCATCCAAACTTCAGGACTAAGTATCCTGAATTTGAAAATTCAGGACTAAGTGTCCTTGAATTTTTAAACTGCTAATTTAAAATTCAGGACATAAGATTCGAACTTCTGGACACAAATTTCGAACTTTAGAACACGATGCCTTGAAGCTTGAATTTTGAGGTTTAAACTATCGGACGCCATGTTCAGAAGTTTGAAAGAAATTGGTTAATCTTTAAATACATTATAAACTGTAATTATATTTTAAACAACATGCTAAAAAGTGGCTAACTGGTGTCATTTCCACCCATCAATTATTTTCGTTCCAATTAAAACTCGTGTACAATTTTTCTTTTTGAAAAATGAATGTCAAACCGCAGTTAGAAAAAGGAATGTTAAAACACAGTTAATTATTTGTTTTGTCAGTTTCAAATCACAATCAGTCTAAGTGGAAAACTCAAAGTTGAGCGACTTTTATGAGCTTCAATGAAATCAGCTTTAACTCTTTACTAATGGTCAACACCAGTAGTTCACTTCCCTTCAGGTGTATATTTTACCGAAGAGTGAGTATATAACAAGTTAAATTTAAAAATATTGAAAGAAGTTATATGATGATAATATAAACAGAATTATGATAATTAGTTACACTATTTTCAGATTTCAAATTAAGCTTGCTATAAAGTAATTACTTTTTGTAACAGGTCACCTATTTGATCTCATGGTGTAAGAAAAATCATACTACAAAACTTAAGCTCGATAAAATAATATGTTGGATAGTAGGAACAGTTATTTTATAATTGTCACAAACAAAGTTTGACATAAACATGCATGTTTTTTTCACCACTTATTATTAAGAATATGGACACTGGGCTTAAGTAAACTCAATAAACTAAATAAATTGTGATTTGAGAGTTGTCCGAGATTATATATAAGAATGTAAAAGTCCATACTCTTCAATCAATAGGCCAGGAAAGTTCCAACACTCAGCTAATACGATCAAACAGGGGGTTAGAAGTTGTTATGTTGAGGAAGAGGCAAACCCGAAAATAAAGAAGATAAAGAACATCAAATTTTAACGTGGAAAACCCTTCAAATCGAAGGTAAAAGCCACGGGATCACAAAGATCCAAAAAGCTCCACTATAACAATAAGAGGGTTACAAAAGTTCTCCAAATTGGCTACACAACAAGGGCCAAACACGGGGCAACAATAGCAACAAGACCAACAACTAATCAATTGAAGAAAGAGTATAATCCACAAAAATGAAGCTGCTGTTCGAGGCTCGAAATCAGATGCTACGAGCCTCCAAATTCGATCTTCACCATTCAAATCCAAGATCAAGATGTTACGAACACTCAGTCAATATTTCAAGCCAATCCAACGTTAACGAATCGAAAAATGTGATCTGAAATTGGCTGGTCGGAATAAAAATCTGCAGCAAAACAAATACTTTTCTTCTCTCTTCTCTCTTGATGAAAGCTCTCTCTAAACCACTCTTATGTGCTTAAGTCTTTCAAAGACTTGTATCAATGAGCATAGAATAATTCTCCAAGGTTGTCCTATTTATAGATCATGAGTGGTGCTTTCTCTTAAAGCCAAAACCCACTCAAAATAGGAATAAACCGAATCCAATTCCAAATAGGAATGGAAACCAAAAGAGAATAGGATTAGGCCATTGGGCCTTTGGCTGGACAACATGGGCATGTGCCCAACAAACTCCCCCTCCAGCCAAGGGCCAAATGTGTCTTCAAGTAGAGGAACTATTGACAGGCTTCATGCCTATCAATTTTCTACAAAATTCATGTTTATCTGCAACCACCGCCTTTGTCAGCATATCCGAAGGATTTTCATCAGTGTGTATCTTCTCAACCTCAAATAATTTCTCTTCCACGGCCATTCTTATCCAATGATACTTTCTATTTATATGTTTAGTCTTAGAATAAAAAGTGGAGTGCTTGGTAAGACAGATAGCACTCTGATTATCGCAAAATAAGATGTACCTTGGCTGCTCAAAGCCTAGATCATTAATAAACTCCTTCATCCATAATAGTTCTTTGGCACCTTCTGTGACAGCAATATATTCGGCTTCTGTGGTGGATAGAGCTATGCACTTCTATAGTCTAGATTTCCAAGAAACAGCTCCCCCTGCAAAAGTGATCAAATAACCGGAAGTGGATCTTGAATTATCAAGATTGCCTCCTAAATCATAGTTTGTGTAACAAACAAGTTCAAGCTTGCCATTGCCTAAGCACAGTTTCAAATCTGCAGTACCTTTCAAATACCTTAATATCCATTTTACTGCATCCCAATGTTCTTTTCCAGGATTAGAAAGGAATCTACTAACAGTACCAACGGCATGTGCAATATCTGGTCTAGTGCAAACCATAGCATATATCAAGCTACCAACGGTAGAAGAATAAGGAATACGAGACATCTCCTTTTTCTCTTCATCAATAGATGGACTCTGACTAATACTCAATTTAAAGTGTTTAGCAAGAGGAGTACTAACCACTTTTGCATCTGTCATATTGAACCTCTTGAGTACCTTCTCAATGTATTGCTTTTGGGACAGAAATAACTCCTTTCTATCTCTGTGTCGGTGGATTTCAATGCCCAAGATTTTCTTTGCTGGCCCCAAGTCCTTCATCGCAAACGATTTGCTCAACTGCTTCTTAAGGACTGCGATTCTGGATTTATTCTTGCCAACAATAAGCATGTCATCCATATAAAGCAATAAAATAATAAAATCATCATCGGAGAACTTCTGGAAGAATATACAGTGGTCTGAAGAAGTTTTCTTGTACCCTTGTCCTTCTATGACAGATTCAAACTTCAAATACCATTGCCTTGGAGCTTGTTTCAATTCATACAAGCTCTTTTTCAATTTGCAGACATAATTTTCTTTTCCCTTAGTTACAAAACCCTCAGGTTGCTCCATATAAATCTCCTCATCTAAATCACCATGAAGAAAAGCAGTCTTGACATCCATCTGCTCAACCTCTAAACCTAGACTTGCGGCTAAGCCTAGAACCACACGAATAGAAGACATCTTCATAACAGGGGAGAAAATTTCATCAAAGTCAACTCCCTTCTTCTGGCCAAAACCTTTAGCAACTAACCTCGCCTTGAATCTAGGCGCAGAGGTATGGTTGTCTTGCTTTATTCTGAATATCCATTTGTTAGATAAGGCTCTCTTACCTTTCGGCAATTTCACTAACTCATATGTGCCATTCTCATGGAGTGACTTCATCTCATCTTCCATCACATCGATCCAATGATCTTTGTGATTATCTTGTATGGCTTCATCATAATTCTCAGGTTCTCCCATGTCAGTCAAAAATACATAGTCATCAGGAGGATAGCACATGGATTTTTGCTTCTCCCTTGTAGATCTTCTAAGAGAGGTTTCAGGAGCATTCGAAGTAGTTACCTGTGCAGGAATTGGTTGCTGATCAACCACAACTTCATCAACTGGAGCATCCATAACATCTATACCATGATGATCATTTTGATCTTGATCACTATCTCCATCATTGTCTTGGGTTCCTTCATGTGCAATAGGTGCCTTAGCAATTGAAACTGGATCAATACCACCTAAGCTCTCATTACTCTGAGAATCTATCTTCTCAGCTTTGTCAATATCTTCAATAGTATGGTCTTCAAAGAATATTGCATCACGACTTCTAATAAGTTTATCGCCAATTGGATCATAAAAACGATACCCAAAATCATCTTGACTATAACCGATAAAGATGCACTGCTTAGTTTTGACATCCAGTTTTGATCTCTCATCTTTAGGAATATGCACACAAGCTTTACACCCAAAAACTCTCAAGTGATCATAAGAAACATCTTTGGCAAACCAAACTCTGTCTGGGACATCACCATCCAAAGCAACAGCAGCAGACAAATTGATAACATAGGGAACAGTGTTAAGTGCTTCTGCCCAAAATGTATTTGGAAGTTCAGCCTCTGAAAGTAAGCATCTAACTCTCTCAACTAGATTTCTATTCATCCTCTCTGCCAAACCATTCAATTGAGGCGTCTTGGGCGGAGTTTTCTGATGACGAATTCCTTGTTCCTTGCAATAGTTATCAAAGGGACCACAATATTCACCACCATTGCCAGTGCGAATACATTTTTATTTCTTCCCCGTCTGTCTCTCAGCTAAGGCCTGAAATTCCTTAAACACGCCAAGTGCTTGATCTTTAGATTTCAAAGGATACACCCAGAGCTTACGAGAATGATCATCAATGAAGGTCACAAAGTAAAGTGCACCACCTTTTGACTTTACTTTAAAAGGACCACACAAATCAGAGTGTACTAGCTCCAATAAATCGGGCTTTCTTGAGGGAGGATGACTATGAAAGGAAACCCTTTTCTGTTTGCCAGCTAAACAATGGATACACCTTTTCAGCTTTGCTTGTTTCAATCCAGAAAGCAAACTTTTCTTAGCCAAACACGTAATCCCCCTATCGCTCATATGACTCAATCTTCTGTGCCACAATTCTGATAAAGTATCACCTTCCACCATATTTATTGAGTCATTAAGAATAGAGCCATGTGTCACATATAAATAACCAGACTTGACTCCGCGAGCCAATACTAACGAGCCCTTAGTGAGCTTCCATTGGCCATTAAAGAGGGCATTATGGTAACCTTCATCGTCTAATCTTCCTGCGGAGATCAAATTGAAAGGAAAGTCTGGAGCATGCTTGACATCTTGAAGAACTAACGTTGAACCATTATTAGTTTTCAAACAAACTGTGCCAACACCAAACACCTTAACTTCACTGGCATTGCCCATCTTTAACACTCCAGAATCAACAGCAGTATAAGATGAGAAAAAGTCTTTTCTTGGTGTGACATGTAAGGTAGCTCCAGAATCTACTATCCAGCTAGTCTCATGGGATACCAAATTGATGACGTTTTCATCATAAGCAAAAAGAAGGTCATCTCGAACAATAGCAGCAACATTGTTCTCGTTATTTTCAACTTTCTTTCCTTCTCTAGTGTCTTGATTCAACTTGCGGCAAAACCTTTTGATGTGTCCTTTCTTGCCACAATGGTTGCATGTAACATTATAGTATTTGGACCTTGACTTACTTCTACTTTTACCTCTATTCCTTGAGCCTCTTGTTCTATCTCTCCCCCGGTCTTCTGTAACCAAGATATCTGCTTGTGAGGACGAACCCTGAGATTTTCTCCTTACTTTCTCGTTCAACACACCATTCTTGGCATATTCCATGGTCACCTTACCTCCAGGAGCTGAATTTGTCAAAGAAACACGAAGAGGTTCCCAAGAGTCTGGCAGAGTATTAAGAAGCCAAAGTCCTTGTATCTCATCATCAAAATTAACTCCCTTTCTAGATAGCTGATCAAGGACGCCCTGAAAATCATTATGCAATCAAGGATAGGGCTGCCTTCCTTGTATTTAAGGGTCATCAATTGCTTTAGCAGAAACAATTTGTTGTTCCCGGTTTTTGAAGCATAAAGAGTCTCTAGCTTTTCCCACAATGATCTCGCATGTATCTCGTTCACAATATGGTTGCGAACATTATCTTCAACCCATTGCCGTATATATCCACATACTTGTTGATGCTCGAAATTCCAATCTTCATCGGATATACTCTCGGGCTTATGAGCTGAAAAAACGAGTAGATGCATCTTCTTCACGAACAACAAGTCTTTCATCTTGCTTCTCCAAACATTATAATTTCTCCCATTTAACCATACCATCTTGCTCATATTCGCCTCCATTTCGTGACAACCCGGATAAATAACCAAGGCTCTGATACCATTGTTATGTTGAGGAAGAGGCAAACCCGAAAATAAAGAAGATAAAGAACACCAAATTTTAACGTGGAAAACCCTTCAAATCGAAGGTAAAAGCCATGGGATCACAAAGATCCAAAAAGCTCCACTATAACAATAAGAGGGTTACAAAAATTCTCCAAATTGGCTACACAACAAGGGCCAAACACGGAGAAACAATAGCAACAAGACCAACAACTAATCAATTGAAGAAAGAGTATAATCCACAAAAATGAAGCTTCTGTTCGAGGCTCGAAATCAGATGCTACGAGCCTTCAAATCCGATCTCCACCGTTCAAATCCAAGAACAAGATGTTAAGAACACTCAGTCAAAATTTCAAGCCGATCCAACGGTGAACGAATCGGAAAACGTGATCTGAAGTTGGCTGGTCGGAATAAAAATCTGCAGCAAAACAAATACTTTTCTTCTCTCTTCTCTCTTGATGAAAGCTCTCTCTAAACCACTCTTATGTGCTTAAGTCTTTCAAAGACTTGTATCAATGAGCATAGAATAATTCTCCAAGGTTGTCCTATTTATAGATCATGAGTGGTGCTTTCTCTTAAAGCCAAAACCCACTCAAAATAGGAATAAACCGAATCCAATTCCAAATAGGAATAGAAACCAAAAGAGAATAGAATTAGGCTATTGGACCTTTGGCTGAACAACATGGGCATGTTCCCAACAGAAGTGCATACCCTTTCCTAGTCCACACGAAAAATGTACAAAAGAGATTTTGTTTGTTAATTAGAGTTTAGTAAATCATTGTGATGGAATAGATATGATCTCCTCACCAACAATTAGAAGTCTTCATTTGACCATTCAAAATGGAAAAAATTAATCTTGATAGAGATGCGATTGCGGTCGAACTTGGATTATTGGATTGCTTGGGTTCTGGATATCCGGCAATTAAAAAGGGCAGTCCGGTGCATAAGGTATCTTATGTTCATGCAGAGTTCATGTAAGGGCGAGTGTGATGTAGATAGTCTATCCTAATACAAATATTTGTGGCTGCTTCCACGGCTCGGACCGGTAACCTGTAGGTCACATGAAGACAACTTTACCGTTACTCCAAAACTCCCCCGATGAGTTTTGGATATCCGACGATTATTAAAAAAATTGAATTAAGAGTAAGCTAAGCTAAAAGGAGAAGATAAGCAATTATGATAGCAACAGGAACTGGTGCTGTCTCTGAGTGGCTTTGCCTGCATGTGTGTCCACTGTCATACACTCCTACTACATATTACTTCATTACTGTTACAGCTCAACAGTATTAACTCCTTTTTTTTTTGTCCATTCGTGTATCTCTATTTATCTTCAACACTCATTTTCTGGACCCCCCACCCCACCCCCACCCCACCCCCCACAACTACTAGCTCAAATTGAAGACACATTCAAATACTTATGAAATGATGGTAATACTTGACTTGTACAATATAATTGACCGTGTTAAATAGGGATTCTTCTTCTTCTTTTGACAAGTTGAATACAAGCTGGAAAGGTATAAATGCCAGAAAAATATATGAGCAAGAAAAAAGAAGGCGAGAGTAGAGACATTAAAATGAAATGAAAAGTACAATTATCAAGAACTTTTTGTAAAGGATATTGCATGCACAGAAGTCACTTAACCATGGTCAGCTATTAGTTAACTGTAGTTAGATAGTATAAATCATAGTTAGCTAGCTGTAATTTAACTGAATCAGTTAGTGGAGGTTGGTAGCTACGTGTATATATGTTAGTGTAAGAATTCATTTTCTGAGTTGAGCAAGATAGAAGCAAAATGTAAATTGATCTCTCTCTGGTTTCTTCTCCATCTGTTTTGCTCTTCGAGCTCCATTACTGTTAGTTCATTTCTGCTGCAATTCAAAAAATTCCTCTCTTAATCGAGGAGATTTAACACTTTTAATATGATTAAATCATTAAAATAAATGGACAAATATAAAGAAAAGAGAAGAAAATTTTACACCCCGAATTTACTTTTACACCCCGAATTTACATACTTCTTTTCCGTCCTAGTCATTCGATGAATTTCATCTATGAGACTAGAAGAAGAGTTTGGAAGAGGCTTGATAGAGTCTTTGTTAATGACTTGTGGTGCCAAATTATGCAAAATAATGTTGTCAAGCATCTTCCAAGAACTGGTTCTAACCATAGACCTTTACTTCTCAAGTGCTATAATACAAACAACAATGGTATTAAGTACTTCAAATTCCTGGATTTCTGGGTGGAGCACCCTTCCTTCATGAACCTGGTAGAAGATGTGTGGAACTTTAATATTAGTGGGAATGCCTTGTGGATACTTCAACAGAAGCTTAAAAAACTTAGCGAAAGGCTTGCACAATGGTCTAAGGAGGAGATTGGAAATGTGTATGAGCATGTTCAACACTGGGAAGCAAAAATGAATGCCCTTGAAGAACTTGATCTACAAAACAATACTGACCTATCTAGAGAAGAGCTTAACCGAGGACAAGCCGAATACATCAAATGGATGACCATGCAAGACTCTATTCTTAAACAGAAAGCAAACATCAAGTGGTTCGAAGAAGGTGATTCTAATACCAAGTATTTCCATAGCCTAATCAGGGAAAGAAGAAGAAGGCTACAACTTCACAAGATCAAAGATTATAGAGACAGATGGGTGGAAGGTGATGATAACATTGCAAAAGCCGCAATTAGACACTTCCATAAGAGATTCAACATCAAACATCAATTCAATGATAATGATATACTGGAATGCATCCCCAGGATTATTACTGAAGAAGAGAACATTGTCCTGACCTCCATACCTAACACAGAGGAAATCAGGGATGTTATTTTTGACATGGGAGCTAATAGTGCAGATGGTCCAGATGGCTTTAACGACACCTTTTTTCAGAAATGTTGGGATATAATCGAAGATGATATCACTGACTTCGTGCAAGAAATTTTCAATGGAAAGAAACTAACCAAGTTCTTCTCCCACACCTGCCTGGTTTTACTTCCTAAAGTAGAATCTCCCAGTAGCTTCTCAGAACTTAGACCCATCAGTCTAAGCAATTTCACCTCCAAGATCATGTCCAAAATTCTTTCGAGAAGGCTAAATCCTATGCTTCATAGAATCATTTCAAAGAACCAAAGTGGGTTCGTCAAAGGAAGATCCATTACTGAAAATATTTTGCTAGCACAAGAGATCACACAGAACATCAAGAATAAAAACTGCGGGGGAAATGTTATTATCAAATTAGACATAGAGAAAGCATACGATAGAATGTCTGGAGCTTTATCATGTCAGTTTTGAGGAAATTTGGCTTCTCGGAGGAATGGATTGACATCATTTGGGGTCTGGTTAATGAAGTCTGGTACTCTATTATTATTAATGGCAATAGGAAAGGCTTGTTTACCTCATCTCATGGCTTGAAACAGGGAGATCCACTGCCACCTTCTTTGTTCATTATTAGTGCTGAAGTGCTAACTAGGTCATTGAATAATCTCTTCAGTTGTGAAAACTTTACCCCTTTCAGCATGAATAACAGAGGTCCAAAGATCAATCACCTTGCATATGCTGATGACATTGTCATATTCTATGGGGGTAACAAGAAATCCATCAAGCTTGTCAAGAAACAAATCAGGAGGTATGAAAAGGCTTCAGGGCAAAAAGTCAACAATGACAAGAGTTATTTCATCACTTCTCCTAATACCTCTGCCTCCAGGATCAATAGAATTAGGCAAGCATCAGTGTTCATGGATAAAAAGTTTCCTTTCAATTATCTGGGGTGCCTAATCTATCATGGAAGGAAAAACACAGTCTTATTTGATGAAATGTTTGCGAAGATTGTTAAAAGGATCAATGGATGGCAAGGTAAAATTCTATCTCCAGAGGGAAAATCACACTTATCAAGCATGTATTACAATCTCTCCCCACTTACACTTTGTCTGCTATGAGTCCTCCCAAAGGCACTATTACTCTCATGGAAAAACATTTTGAAAACTTCTTCTGGGGGTCGACAGATGGGTCAAACAAATATCATTGGAGTTCTTGGCATAATATGTGTCTTCCCAAAGACGAAGTTGGCATTGGAGTTAGGAAGATGCAAGATGTTATTGATACATTTATTATTAAGAGATGGTGCAGGTTTAGAACACAGAACTCTCTATGGGCCACCTTTCTCAGGGCCAAATACTGCATAAGATCTCACCCGGTAGGTAAAATCATGGCTTCGGCTGACTCTCATGGTTGGAAAAACCTGTTAAAGACCAGACGAAAGGTGGAAGTTCACATCAAATGGAGCATTCAAAATGGCTCATCAAGCTTCTGGTGGGATAATTGGACGAGTGATGGTCCACTTGCTCACCAGGTCCAAGGTATCAGGAAATCGCCCAAAACTCAGGTGAAGGATTTTTTAACAAATGGGCAATGGGACATCAACAGGTTAAACCAGGTTCTTCCTTCTCACATCACTGATTTTATTTGTAGAATTGATATAGGTAATGATGCGGAAGATGATTTCCCTATTTGGACCTTGTCGGATGATGGAAAGTTCTCAAATAATTCAGCGTGGCATTTAATTAGATATAAAAAACCAAAAGCAATTTTTTAAAGAATGCTTGGCATCAGGCAATCCCTTTTAAAATGTCCTTTCTAACTTGGAGAATTATGAAAAGAAAATTACCTTTTGATGACATGATTAGTAAGTTTGGTACTAATATAGCTTCGAGATGTTCTTGGTGTAGTGTTCCACAGGTGGAATCCATGCAACATGTTTTCGTGGAAAGTGAAGCTGCAAAGCACATTTGGAAGAATATTGGCAGCCCCTTGGGTATTGTTCACCCAAGTGCACCTATTGCGGCAATTTTTAAGAATTGGTGGGATGCTAAAACAAAGAATAAAATTCATGGCTTGGTTCTACAAGCTGCACCAACTCTTATTTGCTGGGAAATTTTGAAACAAAGAAGTTCATGTAGATATGGCACACAAAGGAAATTTCATCTCAATGTCATGAAACACCAGGTGATATGGAACCTCAAATCCATAGTAACCAAGCTCATGCCAAATGGAGACACCCCACACCATTGGCCTTCTCTTTGCTACAAAATTGAAAGATTGAAACCTGTCCAAACATGGAGGCAAGTTCAGTGGCATTCTCCGCTCCATGGCAAGGTCAAAATTAACACAGATGAATGTTACATCAAGGAAAGTGGGAAAGCTGGTATAGGAGGAATCATCAGAGATGAGGATGGAAACTGTATCATGGCATTTGCAATGTCGATTGATTGTGGCAGTCATAACATGGCCGAAGCTCGAGCTGCTGAGTTCGGAGGAAAATGGTGTAACCAATTAGGTTTAACTAATTTTGTTCTCGAACTTGGCTCAAATATCATAGTAAACATGGTCAATCAAGATGGAAAGAAGAACATGAAACTAAAGATTGTGGTGGATAGAATTACAAGTTTGGTCCAGCATGCAAATGCAACAGTCCAACACTATTATAGAGAAGGCAACCAGGTAGCTGATGCTTTAGCTAAAATCGCCTCCATCTCTGGCACGTTTGATATGCCAATCCTTCGAACAACTTCCAGCGCCTTCATTATGGATAAGTGGCAAATGCTAGTATCAGAACAAAATATGAGAAGAACAATTTTTTTGTTAGTTGAATTTGATGTATATATAGTTATGACAGTATATTGGTAGATTAATCTGCTGTCATTTTTTGGGTGATAGAAATCACCATGTTGTATTTGGTTCCGAGGTAAGGCATAGCCCCCCTCACTGATCTCTTTTTGCAATATAACACCGAGACCTCTGTCTGGGGAACTTTACATAAAAAAAAAAATCATCTATGAGAATAATTTATTTTCTAGACACTTTATCAATAGAAGGATTGAAAATCTCGTTATGTGGTTGAACCAAAAAAGTACGTAAAATATTCTACAAAATACTAACCAAGGTTGTAAAAAAAAAAAAAAGAAAGATTAGATTTATTTGTTTAACCCAACACTTCATGTGGGAAGAGGAAGAAAAGGCATCACCATAAACTCGACAACATATCAATAATTCTCTTCTTTTTCGCACCATCCTTTATCATCATTATTATTCTTTCCTTTTTCCGATCTGTCTTTCTTCTAACAACAACATTTGTGGGCTATATGAAAGTCAACACTTGAATGAAAATTATGCTCATTTCACTAGATTTAAAGTTTTTGGAACCTGTTATTTGGAGTTTTTACGACCCCACCTTAGCAATTTATTTTTTCTATTTTATCTTTATCAGTAACCAATACTTTTTCTCCAGATTATTTTTCAAGATTTTTTAAAATACTATTATTATTATTATTATTATTATTATGATTATTATATGTACATAATTTATTATTTCTTAAAGAGAGTACAAGTCCATTGCGAATAAGTAAAATTGAACGGATGAAATAATATTTGCCTTATCATTAATTTCGTTCCCCAACCCCCTTCTTATATATTTTAATAACTTCCATCCCTAAAAGATAAACACAGACAATAATGGTGTAGACATATTATACAATTTTAAAACATAATTTGTCCTCATCAATTACAGGTGTAAACAAACACGATATTTCCTAAATTTGTTGCTGATCATGATCAAGATTAATTATGATAATTTTTGCCTGTCTTTTTTTTTTGTATAAACGATTATTTTTTTAATTTGGATTTTTCTTTTTGGTGGATGGGGAAGGTGGAGTATCTTTAAGAGAAAGAGAAGGTAGTAGTATCCTGTACAACATCAAAGGTGTATACTATCAGTACGTTATGCTATTCAAATCTCATCAAATTATATTCTATCAGATGATTAGGACTGAAAAAACCTAAGGTTGCAAAGTAATTAATAAGTAAATGAAAAGAACAAGTAACTAGACCAAGTACCAAAAATAACTTGACAATCACTGGCCATAATTAGCAATGATCCCGTTTAATTTGTTGTTATTGTTTTTTCCTCTTTCTTTTTTAATTTAGAGATATCACAAGTACGAAAATCTACTCTGCTAGGCGCTAGCTAGCTGTATTTGCAACTTGGGTAATATTTTTTTCTAGTGTCTCACAAGTTGGTGTATGAGAATTATTCTATGTTGCCTTTGTTCTTTACTTCTGTTCCATTCATTGAACTAAAGAAGATTTTTTTTTAAATTATTCTATTAAGTATCAATGTATACCACCTGATTTAACTCGTATCCAGGGGAGGAGCTAGGGGTCGAAGGTTTTATTTTTTTGGTAATTAAACTTTTATATATATCAGGGAAAATATTTACACTCGATACAGAACCCTTACAAAGTTTCTTATACTTTTCTCCCTCCCCTGTACACACTTTTGCTATCCTTCTGCTACTTTAGCTATTATTTTGGATAGTAATCCAATCTACTTAGAACTTTTCCTATTTTTCTGTTACTTCTACAATGCACTTCTTGTACAATTAGCTTGCTAAGAATCTCACAGTTCCTCGCTTTGGCTTGAAATAGTCTAGCATTCCTTTCCTGCCACACAAAATATACACAGCCTGCTAATACAATCTTGAATAGCTCTGTTTTTTCACTTTTGTTTCTTGCCCAGTTTTCAGCCATTGCAATTCCTCAGACCAGCCATAGATGTTTCTGCTGATGCCTTGCCAGTTAAGCATCCTTTTCCATAGCTCAGCAGCATATTGACATTCAAAGAATAGATGTTGTATAGACTCATTTGCCTGTGAACATAAGGGACATGTCTGATCATTGTGAATAGCCCACTTTAGCAATCTATCCTTTGTGTACAACCTGCCATTTGCCACCAAAGTTAGCGTGAATATCCATCTAGGACATCCTGCATTGTTGCATACCAATTTCCTCCAGCTCACTTTGTTAAATTCTCCTAGCAGTTTATGGTAAATGTGATTTATAGAACAAGTCCGCATCTGCCTGAGATCATCATAATTGTATCCTACTTTCTCAAAGATTTCTTTGGCTTTCAGTATCTTCCTCATGATCCATGATGCTTGGTTTATTTGCACCTCCCATACGTGTTTTTTCATTATGTAGTAACAGTGCACCCATTGTATCCATAACTTGTTCTTTTCTTTTGATAAGTTCTGGAATTGCTTACTGACAGCTGCTTTGTTCCATAGACCAATGTCCATTACATTGAAACCTCCTGCTGACCTGGGTTGGCATACTTTCTCCCAAGCTAGTAAAGCTTTCTATAACGACCCGACCAGTCATTTTGAGCTCTAGCGCGTCGTTTGGCAGTTTGAGACCATGAGCAGCTTCACTTCAAGTATTATGATGTGTACGCATGGTCGGAATTGCGAATCGGGGAGTTCGGATTAGATTTTGAAAGAGAACTCTCATTTCGGAAGCTTTAAGTTGAAAGAATTGATTAAGATTGAATTTTTGAGTAAACGACCTCGGAATCGAGTTTTGAAGGTAGGTTCGTATGATGATTTTTGGACTTGGGAGTATGTCCGGATCGGGTTTAGGGTAACCCGGGAGCGTTTTGGCGCCTATGGTGGAAGTTAGCATTTTGGAAGAATTTCATAAATTTGGGTTAAGTGCATTTCAACGCTATTGGTGTCCGTTTGAGATTCCGAGTCTGGGAATAGCTCCGTATGGTGATTCTGGTGTTGGAGCACGATCGAAAGTGAATTCGGAGGTCCGTAGGTCATTTTGGAGTCATTTGGCTAAAGATAGAAACTTGAAGGTTTTGAGAAGTTTGACCGGAAGTGGACTTTTTGATATCGGGGTCGGATTCCGATTCCGAAAGTTGGAGTAGGTCTATAATGTCAAATTGACTTGTGTGCAAAATTTGAGGTCAATCGGACGAGATTTGATAGGTTTCCGCATCGAATGTAGAAGTTTGAAATCCTAAAGTTCATTAAGCTTGGATTGGAGGTTCATTCATGATTTTAGCGTTGTTTGATATGAATTGAGGCCTCGAGCAAGTCCGTAATGTGTTTTGGGACTGGTTGGTGTGGTTGGACGGGGTCCAGGGGGCCTCGGGTGGATTCCGGATGGTCAATGGATCGAAAATAGAGTTGGAGGAAGGGCTGAAGCAGGTGGGCTTCTGGTGTAACCGCACCTGCATGAGGAGCACCGCAAGTGCGGGCCCGCAGGAGCGGGGGGTGACCCGCAGAAGCGGCTGGAAGTGGAGGGATCAGAGACCGCAGGTGCGAAGAAAATCCCCGCACCTGCGAGGTCGCAGACGCGGTCTGGGCAGCGCAGAAGCGATTTGAGGCAGCTGGACGAGGACCGCAGAAGCAGTATTGGAACCGCACCTGCGGAACCGCAGAAGCGGTCAATTGACTGCAGGTGCGAAAGCGAGCTGGGCAGTGTGTTTGTTTTAAAGACGGGGTCTCAGCCATTTTCACTTCATTTTCTCCACGGGAGCCAGTCTTGGGGCGATTTTGGAGCTCCATCTTTGTCATCCATGTCAAGGTAAGTGGTTTCTACTAGTTTTGAGTTAAATACTTGGATTATATATGGATTTGAGCATGAAAATTAGTGAAAATTGTGGGTTTTTGGTGGAAGACCTAGAAATTGATATTTTGGACTTTACCACGATTTTGGGCATGAAATTGAGAGTAAATCATATATTTGAGTTCGTGAGCTTATGGGTAAACTTTATCTTTCAAGAATTTCGGAATCCGAGCACGTGGGTCCGAGGGCAATTTTGTCATCTTTTCGATCGGGGTTAGGAATTATTATAAATTGGATTTTAATGAGTAATTGATCTCATATTAATGGGTTTACATAATTATTGGCTAGTGTTGGAGCGTTTTGCATCGATTTGAGTCTTCAGAAGGGCGTGGAGTGCCGGCTATGGAACTTCGGAGCGAGGTAAGTCTCCTTTCTAACCTTGTAAGAGGGAATTGTCCCGATAGGTGAGTTAATTGGTTATGTGCTCCTATTTGTGCGGGTTACATACGCACGAGGTGACGAGAGTCCGTGCGTAGCTACTATTATGCTTAAGTCTGGGTAGTCTAGGACCCAAAAGCATGCTTTACTTGTAATACTTGCCAATTTCTTGTTGTCAATTTGGAATGCTTAAACATATTGAACGTGTAAATAAATTCCTAAAAACTAGGCATCGTTTCTTGGCTTTTAAACGAGGAACTTGTTTTTCCTGAATAACAGCTCCTCGATGAATTCTTGATTTGACTGTTTGAATGTGTTTATTTATTGTGGAACGGGCCGAACGCCTCGGTAGATTAAATAGATGCATCTATGGTTCGCGCCATTCGACCCTCTGGCAGTGCACAATTTAAATATTGTTGGATCGGGCCGTACATCCTCGGCATGATTTGCGCATGCCTGTATTGCTTGCCTTGAAATTTATTGAAGTTGACATTGTTTCTCCCTGGCTTGGGAATAAATGTATAAATGGTGAAAAGGAATTTGGGAATTTTCTATAAAAGAAAGAATTGTATACTTGCTTCATTCTATTGAACTACAAATCCTGTGTATAAAATCCTTGATTTATTATATTATTGGTGTATCTTTATTGGGCTATTAGTAAGTGTCGAAGTCGACCTCTCGTCTCTACTTCTTCGAGATTAGACGGGATACTTACTGAGTACACGTTGTTTTCGTACTCACGCTACACTTGTTGTGCATTTTTGTTGCACAGGCACATGTAATTCTAGTGGCCTACTGGGCGTAGCAGCATGGATGATACGGAGACTAGGTGAGCTGCATTCCTCGAGGCGACCCGCAGCCAGTATAGCCTCCTTCAGCGTATTGTATTTACTATCTGTCCAATTTGTATTCCGGACAACTATTGTGCTTTATTTGATGTCTTAGTAATTGCTCATGCACTTGTGATACCGGGTTCTAGGACGATTATGGGATTATTTAATATTAAGTCTGTTTAAGACAATCAATATCTATTCGGTGGAATTCAGTGTTTATTGTTTAATGTATAAAGGAAATGATTTCAAAAATATTAAAACAAGAAATTTCTAGTAAATTGGTGTTGGCTTGCCTGACAATGGTATCCGGCGCCATCACGACCCTTAGTGGATTTTGGGTCGTGACAACATGGTATCAAAGCACTAAGTTTCCTTAGGTCTCACGAGTCATGAGCGAGTCTAGTAGAGTCTTGCGGATCGGTACGGAGACGTCTGTACTTATCGTCGAGAGGCTACAGGGCTGTTAGGAGCACTTCCCTTCTTGATTCCTCATCGTGCAATTTGATTCCTTTGAGGCTTATGCCCTTGTTTCCTTCCTACTCAATCTTACGCGACGCGGAGCGCTTGTTGTAAATCGAGAATTAAAGAATTTTAGTGGTACTACAAGATGTGGTACAGCATGATACTCCCTGCATAGTGGATTGGGCTATTGTCGTCACCTGGCGGAAGAATATTCTGTCATTTCAGCTCGGTAGCTGCACTTCTGAGAGCTTTGAGGTTATGTGCAGATTGCTATGATTGCTCATGATGGGTTATCGCACAGTATTGACGTGATAATAGGATACCTGCCTATGTGTTGGGGAAGTGAATGACTTGGAAAGAGGTCTACTCAGTGCATGATTCAGAGATTCGGTATTTCATTTCTGGCGGAGGAAAAGCACTTGGCCAATGAATGTCCAGATTTGGATTGATGGAGTAACGAGACTGGTGTTTTCAAGTGTGGTGGAATTCTCATCGGTGACGTGGTATCGTCGTCCTCGATTGGATGTGTTAAGTTCGCCGGTGTTATGATCTTCTACGATTCGCCTTTGGGGCAGGTTATTGTGCAAAAGTATTTGAGAAGCGGCTATCAGATATCGTGGGGTGCGGTGGTTCTGGACTGAATCAGTATTTCTAAAGTGACGGCTCGAGAAAGATGATCTTCGGAAAGTTTAAAGTAGTGGCGATCTGTTGGTGCAAGTACACAGATATAGATGTTGATTTAAGGCAACAACTGGGCAGCGAAAGGCGAGGAAGGCCATGTGGGAAGTGTCATGCGGTGGTTAACTTCTAGAAGGCCATGTGTAAGAAGCGGAGGTCGAGTAGTTTCTTGAAGAAGTAAGTTTGCCCAAAGTAGGAGAGTAGTAGAGTAATATATGGGTGTAGTGGCAGGATAACCACACGCCTTAAGGAAGTAGGAATCACCTGGGAATGATAGCGGACGGTGATTGGGTCTGCGGGTTTAATTTAAATTGTTGGCTATTGTACAGCGAGAGATTTGATACGACAGGAAGGAGTTGTTGGATATGAAGAAGGATGCAACATTATTTTGAATTGGAAGATATTGTCGTGTATTTAGTTGATGTCCATTAGAAGAGAACGGACTAGTGCAGTTGGCGAATGAGCACGGGCTCAGGATAGGCTATAGATGTCATAGTGATTGTACCCCGTGCAGCGTCGTTGGGAGATGTCGGCATGTAACTTTCACAGGTGGGTTATCTCCTGTGAGCAGATCAGTGGTCGCGTGGTTGGCGAAGCTTCTGCGAAGAATCCTACTGGCTATCCAGTAAGAAGTCGAATATGTGAAAATTGCTAGAGATTCATAGTGTTCATGAAATGCTAACGGAAGAATTTCGAGAAATTTGGCGGTGGATTGCGCAGGGTTATGTCAATGAGAGATAAAGAATCTTGGTGGGTTCCGGGGTTGTGTAATAGTGGCTTCAAGCTAAGTGGGAGAGTCCCACCGCCTACAGTTGGATTGCATGGTCGTCTATTTGTGAGATTTCAGGTTATCAGCATATGGATGGGTTATTTCAGCTAAGGGAAAGGAACATAAGAGGTAATTTGAGCAAAGGAATTGTTAAAGGTGTGGTATAGTTGGCCTTATTGACTCATGTTCAGACTTGGGGAAGGGTACAGGATATATGCCTTGTGTAGATACGGGTTTCAAGGAAAGTGATTCGGTCGGGTGCTTCAGCGAGAGGGTGTTCATGTGCTACAAGACTCATGGAGTTGATTATATTCGGGACCAAGTCAGAGTGGGTGGCTCTCAACAACGGTCCTAGTGAATTCAAAGGATTTAGAAATGCGGTGCCTAAGGATTCAAGTTCGCAGTATGGTTAAGAATCAAGCTTTTGTAGCAGATAATGATAAGAGGCTTGGAATGATTTATGATGTTTTCGACTTGCAGTCTAGCATCGGGAGGAAAAAGGGAAAAAGGACTTCGGATTCATAGAGGGATTATCAGAATAGGTGCATCAGTTGAAGATGCAAATGTGCGTGCAAGGAGGGTATGAAGCAGTTCATGGGTTTGGAGACAATGTGGTCTCATGGAATGGGGTCACTCAAGATGAGTGCGGATTTAGGTTGGTGATGTAAAGAATGGAGCTAATATTATCTCTAAGGAAAGTTAAGGATGAATTAGAGGAAGTTAGACTGGTCATCCATGGTTGAATTGGCATAGTGGTGGCGGTGCGCGCGAGGCTCGACGGCCACTGTAATTGATTATATTTGGAAGTATTCAAGTATTATAACATGTTATTGTAGGCGGATCCCGGAAGGGTTATGGTGGCTTAGACCACTACTTGAGGATTTGAATGTTCTACGGTTATGATAAGTTACTCGCGTGTTGCTATGGTCCTCTTGGAATGAGTTGAGTAAAAAAGTTCCCAGGTGAGGAAGTGTTACCATATTATTGGTTCATGAGTTATGACGAAAATCCTGTGCTATCGCATATTGGCATGTTGGGTGCAGTGAGTGGTATGGAATTTGAAAGTGAGGATCAAGGTTGTAGTTCGGTGTTGACAAGGATGTCACGAGCTCGGATGAGCAGGAAAGGGATTTGAATGTTTAGAGTAAGCTGGCACTGTTTTCAACGTCACCTGAGATCGGTGTTTTGTGAAAAAGGCTTTGCATCCTGGTTAAGTATTCTTGATCGCTTTTTAGCGTTAGTGCGACCGGTGGTATGGATGTACAGACATGTTATCTGTTACGGAAGGTCGTGGGAGCGTGCCCTACGGGAAGGTTGTATAAGTGTGGCATGTAGTTACTTGATTAATTGAAGAATTAAACCAAGTATGAAGATTGTGGTGATATCGTTAATTTGAGAATTGATGCATGGAGGACACTCGATTTATTGGGTTGTGGACTGTGGAGGATTACTCCGATTATGATGGTTGTTCTTGTGTGTTATGGGGAAAGGGGGTTATTATGGACCTAGGAAAGGTCATGGACCTAGTTCGGTACGATCAGAATCGGCTTGAGGTCTGTGAATGGATTTAAGTATGAATATGGGCTCTATATCAGGCCGGATGTGTTCATTCAGCATAGCGTTCCTTATGGAGGAGTATTCGGACGTTGGATGTTATTTCGTCGTCGGCTATTTCATGTAATGCTAATTGTGTCGTGTGAGTTGTGAGCGGCTCGATAATTTTCTTGTGTGTTGAGGTTCCGCGTAGCGATGGAGTTATGTGAGCAGGATGGCTCTTTAGTTTAAGAACATATATCGCACCTCAGTTGTGCTTGAGTTTGTTAGTTTATGGCGCTATATGTCTCCCCAAGGATGGTATTATGCACTTAGCGTGCTTGTGACCGATATTCGGTATTTTGTTGTAATGAGCAATTTAGCTCGGTGTGTATCTCCTTATGTGAATTTTATGTGTGGATCAGGTGGCACGTCGCCATGGTCATGTTATTTGGATCGGGTTGCACGCCGCAACAGTATGATGTTGAGTACAGTTTTCTGTATTCTAATTTTTGTGTGTTTTGTTTTCCATTTTATGAGGAAAGTCCATATTAGCAGTGTGAGTTGAGTAGTCCCTTCCAGAGTTCGTTTTCCTTATGTATCGCGTTCGAGTTTGTAGCTTATTGGCACATTGTGGCATCAAATGAGACTTTTGGTCATGTATGTGGTGAGTGTTACCTGAGCAGCTCGTACTGGGTTAGACGAGATTATTGGATCTAGGATCTGTGCAATCGGGTTATATGAAGTATATTAAAGAGAAAAGATCATTATTTGGTTCAAATTGAGGTAATGGTTCTTGTCAGGAGTATAGACTCAAGGATTTGTTGACTCGGCAGTTGGTTATGAAATTCTACACATCTCTTCCGTCGTGGCGGGCATGCAAAGGTCGGGACAAGAGGTATATAGGTCATGAGATGCATTGGGAGCATTAGATTCGTGGAATTTCGGCTATTATGATCAGAGAATGTTATTGTGGTTCTGTGAATGATGTGGCGCAAGGTGAGAATTCAGCGAAGGTATGATGTTATGTTATGGTACCTTGTGTAGTGATTGATACGGTGTTCATATATTGGAAGCATGCCTGGCAGAGAATTTCGGATGTCGAAACTGGGCTCTAAGGCTCATTTGCCTAAACAAAAGAGGATATCTTCAGATTTGATCGAGCTAATGTGCTCGACTGAGTTGTGGTAGCATGGGCAGGTGCACGAGGTGTTAAACAGTGATTTCGGACAACTTCACTACAGTTCTCGGCACTAGGGGTGTTCATGGTTCGGTTTGGATCGGTTTTCCCTAAAAAAAAACCAAACCAAGTAAGTCGGTTTTTCAAATATTAGAACCAAACCAAACCAATTAAGTCGGTTTTTTCTCCATTCGGTTTATGTCGGGTTTTGTCGGTTTTTTGATTTTTTCGGTTGTTTGTCGGTTTTTTCTTAAATATAAGACATACACTACCAAACACATATAAGATATATTGATGATAACTGAATTAAATAGTGATGAATAATTTAAGGACTCAATTAAAAATATATTATTTTTAACACGAAATGGATTCTTCCACTTAACAAAAGAAAACTACCAATCAAATTAGAATGTAAAGCTAAAGAACTATACTAAAAGTGCATACTATTAACATTTACCATAAAATTTTTGAAACATTGTATAAAAATATACATATATATATAGGTGCAATAATAAATTTGAAATAGCTACTCCTATAGTCGGTTTGGTTCTGTTTTTTTTCGTTTTTTTTCTGATTAAAATCATAACCAACCAAATTTGATCGGTTTTTAAAATTCAAAACCAAAACCAAACCAAACCAAAAAGTATCGGTTTTTTTGGTCGGTTTGGTTTGGTTTTTCGGGTTTTTATGAACACCCCTACTCGGCACGTTCGAGGACGAATGTATGTTTAAGTGGTAGAGAATGTAACGACCCGACTGGTCGTTTTGAGCTCTAGCGCTTCGTTCGGCAGTTTGAGGCCATGAGCAGCTTCACTTCAGGTATTATGACGTGTACGCATGGTCGGAATTGGAATTCGGGGAGTTCGGATTAGATTTTGAAAGAGAATTCTCATTTCGGAAGCTTTAAGTTGAAAGAATTGATTAAGATTGAATTTTTTAGTAAACGACCTCGGAATTGGGTTTTGAAGGTTCCAGCAGGTTCGTATGATGATTTTGGACTTGGGCGTATGCCCAGATCGAGTTTTGGGTGACTCGGGAGCGTTTTGGCGCCTATGGTGGAAGTTAGCATTTTGGAAGAATTTCATAAATTTGGGTTAAAGTGCATTTCAAGGCTATCGGTGTCCGTTTGAGATTCCGAGCCTGGGAATAGCTCCGTATGGTGATTCTGGTATTGGAAGCGCGACCAGAAGTGAATTCAGAGGTCCGTAGGTCAATTTGGAGTCATTTGGCTAAAGATAGAAACTTGAAGGTTTTGAGAAGTTTGACCGAAAGTGGACTTTTTGATATCGGGGTCGGATTCCGATTCCGAAAGTTAGAGTAGGTCCGTAATATCAAATATGACTTGTGTGCAAAATTTGAGGTCAATCGGACGAGATTTGATAGGTTTCCGCATCGAATGTAGAAGTTTGAAATCCTAAAGTTCATTAAGCTTGGATTGGAAGTCGATTCATGATTTTAGCGTTGTTTGATATGAATTGAGGTCTCGAGCAAGTCCATAACGTGTTTTGGGACTGGTTGGACGGGGTTCCGGGGGCCTCGGGTGGATTCCGGATGGTCAATGGATTGAAAATGGAGTTGGAGGAAGGGCTGAAGCAGCTGGGCTTCTGGTGAAACCGTACCTACGTGAGGAGCACCGCAGGTGCGGGCCCGCGGGAGCGGGGGGGTCACCCACAGAAGCGGCTAGAACTGGAGGGATCAGAGACCGCAGGTGCGAAGGAATTCCCGCACCTGCGAGGTCGCAGACGTGGTTTGGGCAGCGCAGAAGCGGTTAGGGGCAGCGGGAGGAGGACCGCAGAAGTGGTATTGGAACCGCACCTGCGGAACCGCAGAAGCGGACAAGTGACCGCAGGTGCGAAAGTGAGCTGGGCAGTGTGTTTATTTTAAAGATGAGGTCTCAGCCATTTTCACTTCATTTTCTCCATGGGAGCCGGTCTCGGGGCGATTTTGGAGCTACATCTTTGTCATCCATGTCAAGGTAAGTGGTTTCTACTAGTTTTGAGTTAAATACTTGGATTATATATGGATTTGAGAATGAAAATTAGTGAAAACTGTGGGTTTCTGGTGGAAGACCTAGAAATTGCTATTTTGGATTTTTACCACGATTTTGGCATGAAATTGAGAGTAAATTATATATTTGAGTTCGTGAGGTTATGGGTAAACTTTATCTTCCAAGAATTTCGGAATCTGGGCACGTGGGCCCGAGGGCAATTTTGTCAACTTTTCGATCGGGGTTAGGAATTGTTATAAATTGGATTATAATGAGTAATTGATCTCATATTAATGGGCTTACATAATTATTGGCTAGTGTTGAAGCGTTTTACATCGATTTGAGTCTTCAGAAGGGCGTGGAGTGCCGGCTATGGAACTTCGGAGCGAGGTAAGTCTCCTTTCTAACCTTGTAAGAGGGAATTGTCCCCATAGGTGAGTTAATTGGTTATGTGCTCCTATTTGTGGGGGCTACGTACGCACGAGGTGACGAGAGTCCATGCGTAGCTACTATTATGCTTAAGTCCGGGTAGTCTAGGACCCAAAAGCATGCTTTACTTGTAATACTTGCCAATTTCTTGTTGTCAATTTGGAATGCTTAAAACATATTGAACGTGTAAATAAATTACTAAAAACTAGGCATCGTTTCTTGACTTCTAAAAGAGGAACTTGTTTTTCCTGAATAACTGCTCCTTGATGAATTCTTGATTTGACTGTTTGAATGTGCTTATTTATTGTGGAACGGGCCGAACGCCTCGGTAGATTAAATAGATGCATCTATGGTTTGCGCCATTTGACCCTCTGGATGTGCACAGTTTAAATATTGTTGGATCGGGCCGTACGTCCGCCGCATGATTTGCGCATGCCTGTATTGCTTGCCTTGAAATTTACTGAAGTTGACATTGTTTCTCCCTAGCTTGGGA
The DNA here is from genome assembly GCF_001879085.1 of Nicotiana attenuata. Classification (NCBI taxonomy): domain Eukaryota; kingdom Viridiplantae; phylum Streptophyta; class Magnoliopsida; order Solanales; family Solanaceae; genus Nicotiana; species Nicotiana attenuata. The sequence goes on along the minus strand of NW_017670364.1, from coordinate 46,055 downwards.
ATAAATGTATAAATGGTGAAAAGGAATTTGGAAATTTTCTATAAAAGAAAGAATTGTATACTTGCTTCATTCTATTGAACTACAAATCCTGTGTATAAAATCCTTGATTTATTATATTATTGGTGTATCTTTATTGGGCTACTAGTAAGTGTCGAGGTCGACCTCTCGTCTCTACTTCTTCAAGATTAGATGGGATACTTACTGAGTACACGTTATTTTCGTACTCATGCTACACTTGCTGTGCATTTTTTTTTGCACAGGCACATGTAATTCTAGTGGCCTACTGGGCGTAGCAGCATGGATGATACGGAGACTAGGTGAGCTGCATTCCTCGAGGTGACCCACAGCCAGTATAGTCTCTTTCATCGTATTGTATTTACTATCTGTTCTATTTGTATTCCGGACAGTTATTGTGCTTTATTTGATGTCTTAGTAATTGTTCATGCACTTGTGACACTGGGTTCTGGGATGATTATGGAATTATTTAATATTAAGTTTGTTTAAGACAATCAATATCTATTCGGTGGATTTCATTGTTTATTGTTTAATGTATAAAGGAAACGATTTCGAAAATATTAAAACAAGAAATTTCTAGTAAATTGGTGTTGGCGTGCATGACAATGGTGTCCGGCGTCATCACGACCCTTAGTGGATTTTGGGTCGTGACACTTCCTTTGAAATGTTGCTATCTCCTGTCCATAAGAAGCTTCTGCAAATTGCCTCACTCAGCTTGTAATCTTCTTTGGTAACATGAAAATTTGAGCCCAATAACTTTGAATGGAGAACAAGACACTTTTGATGAGTTGTAGTCGCCCTGCATATGACAATAGCTTGCTGTCTAGGATGTGATTCTTCCCACTAGCTTGACAATTAGAGATTGACATTGGATTAGTGAGACCCTTTTAAAGCTTAAAGGTACTCCAAGATATCTTACTGGCAACTCCCCTATTTTGATTCCAAGGAACTCCAGTATTTCTTTTAGAACATGTGATACTCCACCAAAGAAGATGGAGCTTTTCTGCTTGTTAATTTCCAATCCTGATGCTTTTGAGAAATCTAGAAACATTTGTATAGCAGCTAAATTGAACCAATGTCTCCCCTACAAAACAGCAAAAGGTCATCTACAAAACCAAGTTGCATGATCTGCATCTTTACACATTTGGGATGATAGTAGAAATCCGGGATATGGTGCAATGCATTCAGTCTTCTTGTGAAATATTCCATTGCCAGCACAAAAAGAAATGGGGATAGTGGATCCCCTTGTCTAAGTCCTTTCCTGGCTTCAAATGGCTGGTTTGGTGAGCCATTCAAGATGATAGTATATGTAACACTTTGTACACAAGCCATTATCCATTTCACAAACTGCTCTGGAAATGCTAATGCACTCAAAACCTGCTCAAGAAAAGGCTATTCAAGTGAATCATATGCCTTCTGCATGTCAGTTCCATCATGCATCGAGGTGACACTCCTTTTACTAGCTCATGGCTTAGTATGATATTATCAATAATGACTCTTCCAGGGACAAAAGCAGAATGAGTCTTATCTATTAGGTCATCCATGACTCCTTGTAATCGACTGGTCAAGACCTTTGAGATGATTTTGTAAAGTGTGGTACAGCGTGAAACAGGTCTATACTCTTTGATGGTAGCAGGATTTCTGACTTTAGGAATTAGAGTTATTGATGTGCAGTTAACTGGCTTGAACATCTGTGATGTCTGAAAGAAATCCAACACAACTTGTGCTACCTCCTCCCCTATGACATGCCATGACTTCTTGAAAAAAACTACATTGAGTCCATCATATCCTGGGGCCTTCAAGTCATTTATATCTTGTAGAGCCTCCCATATCTCTTGACTTGTGACAGGATGAATCAATTTAACTTGTTGTTCCCCTTTGAGCATTGTCCCTCGTTGCATTACATTTGGATCTATTGCTGGGATTGCAGGAGCATTTTACCCTAGCAATTATTTATAGTATCCAAGTATTTCTGCCTCTATTTCCTCCTCCATATGTATCTGCACCCCTAGATCAGTCGTGAGAGCATGTATTCCATTTAAAGTGTTCCTTTTCTTCATATGAGCAAAGAAATATGCAGAGTTAGTATCTCCCAACTTCAGCCATTGTACCCTTGATCTTTGCCTATAAATGCTTTCCTTTATCAGTATCCACTTCTCTAGGTTACTTTTTAGTTCCTTTTCTTCCTCTACTAATTCTGTATTCATCATTCTACAACCCATTTTCTCCAGCACTTCCTGTAATTCCCTTTTGATTTCTTTGCTTCTGTCCTCAACACCTTTGTAGTGTTGTGTTTTGAGACCCTTAATAACTTGTTTGACTCTCTTTAGTTTGTTCCATACTCCCTATAGCTTCCAGCATCTCCAGATGTGTTCCATACTTGTTCTATTCCTTGTAGAAATTGAGGGTGGTCAGCTATACAATTAAAGAACGTGAATAGACTGGCTTTCTTCCTCTACTCTTGTAAGATCATCAGCTTAAGTGGGGAATGATCAGAGAAAGATGGTTCTAGGATTTGTAAACTCAGGTTGGGCATTGTCATCATCCAGTTTATGTTTACCAATCCTCTGTCTATCCTGCTATAGGTATGATTATTTGTCCATGTGTAGTCCCTTCCCACAGTAGGTAACTCATTCATGCCAGTATCACTCATGAACTCCCTAAAATTCTTTGTTTCCATTTCTTGTATTATAGTGCCATGTTGTCTATCCTGACTATTCAGAAGTGAGTTGAAATCTCCCATTGCCAGCCATGGTCCTTGTTGTATACTGTTTATCTGCCTCAACTTCTGCCACATACTCAACCTGTCTTTGATAGTATGCAAGCCATATATTTCTATAAAGCCAAATGCTAATAATCTTGAGTGAGTCCTGACTTGTCCATGTATGTACTGGCAATCTATGTCAATTGGTTCAAACTCAAAAATTCTTGGATCCCATAGTATCCATATGCTGCTCTTATTATTGCTGCTGAAATTTGATATCCACTGCCATCCAGGTGCAATTTTATTAATGATAATAGCTTTCTGTTTCTTTATTCTGTGTTCTACTAATGCTATCACTGCCTTTTTATTCTGTTTTATGAACTCCTTTGTCTCCTTTTGCTTGTATGCTTCATTTAAACCTCTAACAATCCATGTAATCACACATACTGGTATGAATTGAGTATCATGATATATCTCATGTGCTCCATAGATCCTCATCTGCATATTGCTTGATCCTGGCTAATTCGTTGCTTGTCCACTTTCTAAGGATTGAAACTCATTGCTGCCACCTAGAGGCTTGCCTTCAGCTTGCTTTGTTTTTGCCATTCTTGCTGCTGACTTTCCACTAACTGTTGTCCACCCTTCTTCTTCTTCGGGTTTTTTAGTAGCTGCACTAATCTGCATTGTGTTATTCTCTAGGGGTTTGTCATTTCCATCCTCTTTGTTTGCTCCTTCTCCTGATTATTGTCCTTAGGTCCAGCTTTCTCAGTCTTCTGCCAGACTTCTTTGACTTTATTTCCTCTCCCTCTGTATGCTTGCCTTTGTGGTTGTTGCATTATGTTTTCATTGCAATTGTGTCCTATCTATAGACATTTGTTGCAATATGTTGGTTCCCAGTCATAGCTTATCTCTAGTTCTATTATTTTCCCCAATGGATCATGCATCTTCACCCTTCTAGGAAAGGGGTTTGTAATGTCCATCTCAATCAACATTCTTGCATAAGAGATTCTGACTGTACCAGTTGTACAATTACTCCCAATCTTGCTTAATGCCTTCATACTCCAGCAATTCAGGGGAAGATTTGGGAACTTCACCCACAATGGAATGGTTCTCATTACTTCATCATGCAGATTAAAATATGGTGTCCATGCTTTCATTACAATGGGACGTTGTTGATGGTGTGAGCCCAGTATATAACACTTGACTTCTTTCCTCCAAATTTGCAAATCTAATTACGAAATAGTCTTCATTATGATAATAGATCTTAGGTTTCGTGGAGAACTTACCCACTGAATTAAGGAATCGTTCAATTGTTCCTATGCACTACAAGAAAAACGGCCTTTAAGGAAGGGAAATCTAGTCCCTAAAGATCAAAATCTGGTCCTAAAAGAGCAATTACGACGGGAGTAAGCCGGTCGCCACCCGTCGTAACAGCTTCCGACGCTAAAGGTCAATAGCGACGGGGCAAGAATCCCGATCGTTAAATGTTTTTAGAGACGGATAAAACATCTGGTCATTAAAACCCTTTAGAGACTACAAATCTCGTCCCAGTAGACGATTAATTTTTTATGAAGAATATATATTTTCCCGTCGTTAAAAAGTGTTAGCGACCAGCATTCTCCTCCCTAATAGATAATAAATATATTATGGAAACTATATATTTACCCGTAGTTAAACAGTTTTAGCGACTAGCATTCTCCTCCCTAATAGACAATAATTATATTATGGAAAATATATTTTTTTCCAGCCGTTAACCATTTTTAACGACCAACCGTTTACTGGTCGTAGATTATCTTTTAGAGACGAGCAGCACTGGTCCCTATTTTAAATAATTGTAGTAACTTTAATGTCGACCGTATTTCTGGTCTCTTATTACGACAAGCAGTCCTAAAGCTTGATGTCACAAAAAAGTTAATTTTATCAATAAATGTCAAATTGCTATGTAAAAAGTTATTAATTAGAGCGGAAAAGGGCCAAAACTACCCCTATCGTTTGCTAAATGGTTTATAAATACCCTCCGTCCATCTATCCGTCCAAAAAAATATACGACGTTATTTCTATTAACAAAATTACCCCTCGATTTAACGGCAACAGATGTGAGCCCCACTTTTAATGACGTGTCAACGTATTACAAGGCCACGTGGCAATCACTGACTGAAACAACAATGGATATATGCTTGTCTTCTTGACTAAACAATCATCTTTCCTGATTTTAAGAAAAGTTTCTTCTTATTACTGCACTACTTGAAGAAAGTAGTTCTGGTTACGATATACCAGCAGACGACATGATGTGAATGTAACGTGAAGGACATCCAAGCAGCATATATTCAACAAACAAGCAGAAAATAGGCGAGCTTTGAAGCGCCTTAACCAAATTATATCCTCATATTTTCGGAGTCAAAGTTTGTTGCCCATGTTTTCTAAGGTGTAAGCATGTATTCTCCTCTTTTTTGGGATAATGACATGTAATCTCATATTTTTACTCTTCATTTTCTTCGATGATTCATTAAAACCTCTTTTTTTGCAATCTCAACCTCAAAATTTGCAAAGTGTTTACAAATGGAGCTTCTTGGTCAATAGAGAGGTTCTTGATCCTTTGCGGTATTCCTTCTGTGATGTCAGCTATTGAATCGGTATTCCTTTTTTATATCCAAAGTTTTTATTATTATTAAAAATTGAAAGGATCAGTGTTATTTACAGAGATCAGATTGCTCCAACTAAGCAAAGATATCTACAGCTACATCTACCATAGATCTGCAGCTACTGTAAAGCAAAGGAAGGGGTGACTAATTGATTCTGTTTTTTTTTGTGCCTTTGAACAGGTAAACAAGTATTTCATTGAACAAGAGAAAGACCAAGCAAAGGTCAATGTTTAAGCTGCATATTCCTTTTGCAAAGGTCACTGTTTAAGGTCCATGGCTGCATATTCCTTTTGTAAAGGTCACTGTTTAAGCTAAATTATAATAATGCACTGTTCAAACTAAATTAATTGCACTGTTCAGTTATGCACAGTTCAAAATGCTGATTATAATTTGATTAAAAACTTTCAATAATGGAAGCATGTTGCAATTGTACCTCAATAGCTGCCCGCATGTGATTCAACTTTTCTTGTTTAATATCATTCCATGATGATACTCCCAGCGGACACATATTGCGATCACGAACTATTCTGCCCAAGTGCCTCGAAAACAGTTTGCTATTTGTTCCAACCGTTCGATTGTTGTAAAAGGTTACTTTCAGCTTTTGTCCGACTTCAAGTGATGCAACTTCTTTACACTTGTTCCTACCTTGAACTCTTTTTACCTTTTCAGGATTAGATGAACCTACAGTAGCATAATTTGGTAAAAACTGTAGCAACAAAATTTAGTTCTACAAATTAATAACACATGGATTCGAAATGCCATACCTGTTTCAACTGTTTGGGAGTTTTTCATAGCTTGATCAGTAGATGGAGGCAATAAAATATTGGTTTGCATATGCTCTTTCTTAAGAACCAAGGAGTTTTTATCCATTGTTCGCATTTCTTGATTAGAAGACATGGTAAAATTCGATCTTGTGCTTTTAGAAGGAGTTTGTATATGTTGATTAGCATAAATTGCATTCTTATCGAAAGATCCCACCTCATTTTCAGAAATCCCTAAAGAGAAGCACAAAGATCTAGGCACTTGCTCTCGTTCCTTCCTTATAGCACCTGGACCATCCAACAAAATGATCATCCAAAAACAAGATTAAAAGCCAAGAAAAAAAGCCTTAAAATAGAAGAGAAAGTTGGAGTATATCTAAGAGATCAAGAGAGTCTGGTGCTCCGTAGTGTGAGACTTTTACTTTGTACTCCATAGAGATACTAGTCCAACTTAATAGATAAGAACACATAGATAGTCCGGTGCTCTTCTCCATTTCACAGAAGTTTCAGCAGATCAGAAATTTAACACATTTAACATTTACTTCAGAGTATGATTGAAAATATCACTAAATGTGCACGTCTATTTATGAAAAAATGGGGCATTTATTAAGAGATCAAGACTAATCTAATCGTGAAAGCACCGCAAGAACTCGTTACTAACTATTTAGTCCTAAGAAGTCCAACAACAATCCTATACATAATCTTAAATTCTAACTGATAACAAACTTGGATAAAGTACTTATCTTGTGTATTCGCTCCATTCTCTTAATAGAGGATTTCCATCAATATAATACCTTACTTTACCTATCAAAAACAGTACCTATCTTGAATACAGCAACTAGCTTTCATTTACTATCAGAGGGCACATTTCCAGCAAAAGTTAGCAATAATAGTGGTTTGTCAATAACACAAGCACATTATCAAAACTTGGCAACAATATAAGCTAAAGTGATAATTCCAATGAAGTAACATAGGTATAGAGACTAGGAACTCTGGTGATCCAAAATGTTTTAGATGGAGGCAGATCATACCATTCAATTTCAATTATGAGTTGGTCCCTAAATCACATGGTGATAGCCATCTTCAGCGGGACAAACACAAGATAGATAATAGGGATCACATACAAATACAAGAGAAGACGAAACTGCCCAGGAAATATGGAATAAGGAACTGGGCAGCTCATAGAGGGAGCCAGGCAATGAGGACAGCAGAACTTCAATGTTCAAATGGTGCTGCAGATCATCATATCCAAATTCTACGGAAGGAGGATATGGTGATTGAGATTTTTTCTAACTTTGTGCTTTCTTTTGCAGGGAAGTTTACTGTATCTATGTCCTATTATTTAGTACAAATTCTAAGGGTGGTATTAGCATTTTATGCTCAATCCCTTGAAGGAGTATTGATAGTAGGCATAAGCATGGAAGCATGGAGAGGTGTATCCAAAATCCTAGACATTGGACGTTGGGAATCAAAGAAACAGTGGGTGTACTTTATCACATCCAAACATTTTCCCAAAGCAAAGGTTATTCAAAGGGACTTCTGGAAATTACATGAACAAATAACCAAACAAGCCATACGCACACAACTGATGGCCAGCTAGGGTTTGAAATTTGTAGGCTACTGGGACTTTGGGCAATTACCTACACATCTCAGTAATGTGTTATAGCAAGAGAGGTCAACAATATCACTATTTGAGAGGATCAGAATACACGAAGTGATCCACATAATGCAGATGTTTGCACATATTAGCAAAACTGGGAGAAGTGGCATTGCTGTGTCTATATTTTACACATTGAATTGCCTTCAACTGGTGGTATTAGTCCAATGTACTCAATCCAGTGAAGGGAATTTGTGGGTAAGCATAGACATAGAAACAGAGACAGGACAAGAACGATATGGTACACTGTACCACACAACAAAATTGGCTCAAAATCAAGCTATGAGCATGCATACACAGGTAAGTTTTTGGTTTGGAAGGGCAGTAGCTCATCTTTAGCAACAATACATAATGGCAACTATGTTAAGAGCTCAAGAGAACACACAAGTACTGGACATGACTATGGACATGGACGGTGCTAGAATGTAAAAGGCGGAACTGGAGTGCAAGCAGCGGCGAATATGTGAGGGCTACAAATGTAAAAGGCTAGTTTTTATTCAGTTATTAGATTTTATGTCTAGTTTAATTTTAGATCAATGTGTAATATTAATTTTGGGCATTCTATGCTCAAAGTTAATAATGGGGCGATGTATTTATCAAGTATTACAGTCTTACACTATGTAAGACAACACGCTACTTGTTTTATTTATTTTGGTTAATTATTAATAAAAACTAGACCTAGGCCCTGCCTAGTATTCCACTGAATAAAGACAAGTTGGAAATGAACTTTTTTCTCATTTTTAGTTTCAGATTTGAAAAAACTTACCTGTTTCAACTTTTTGAGTGTATTGCTTAACTTGATCAGTAGATGGAGGCAATGGAATATCAATTTGCATATAGTCTTTCTCAAGAACGATGTGTTTTTTATGTTTCATTCCTTGACTAGCAGACATGGTAGAGTTTTTAAGCCCTTCTCCTCGTCCCTTCCCTATAGAACCTAGCAAAAAGAAATCAGATTACTAACACTTAAGCATTTAAATTCAGTTATGCAAATTAAAAATATTTAATTTGAAAAATCTTACTTGTTTCAATTGTTTGGATGTATTGCTTAACTAGATCACTAGATTGAGGAAATAAACTCTTAGCTGGCATATTCTCTTTCTCAACCAAAGATCTAAGTCCTCGTCCTCGTCCTTGTCCCTTTCTTATAGCACCTGGCGCGACGAATGAATATTTGGCTGCAATATTCATAGTTGATCCCAACTCATTTTCAATCTTTGATGGTTTCATATTGAACCTGCAAAGAGACAAAAGTAAAAAATAATTAAGAGAAAATGTGTGACAATATAATATTAAAAGAAATCATGCCATCAGAATATTTAACCATGAATATACTAATTCATAAAGAGATACTTCACCTCATCATTTCTTTTTCGTTTCTTTTGTGAAGGATTTTCTAAGTCTACAGTATCATCATCCATTTGTTTCACAATCTCATAGGAATCACGAGGTTGAGTCATCCTTTTTCATCAAATCATATTCAGAAAGATCATTTAACAAAAAAAAAACTGTCAACGCAAGGCCCTCGATGTTAACACCATGATGCACCAAAACTACAACGAGTTAACAGCAATGATGTCAATGATACAATTGCAGCAAAAAATGACTTCTTCAGGAAATGACTAAAGTACAACAGATCAAGGACACGACACTGGCAACATCCTTCATATCTACATCGAGTGTATAACGAGTCGGCATAATGTGGTGGATGTTTAGAGACTAGGGCAGAGCTTGGGAAAACAGAGAGTTTCTTCTAATTTTTGGAATTTTTAATTTTAGGATATTATTTTGGCGCCTAATTTTAGAAAATAATAATTTTTTAATATTTTTAATATTATATTTGGCGGCACTCCTCCCGCTCATGGCCCTTCAATTATCATTTGGGACCAGTTGCTAATTTTTTTTGGGACCAGATTTAGTACCTTCGCAGTAGAATACAAAATTAAGGACCACAATATAATCTCGTCCCAATAAATATACTTTTAGAGACGAGATTATTAACTCGTCCCTGAATGTTGGTCGCAGATAAAGCTTTTTCTTGTAGTGATGGATGGTAAATCCCCAATTACATACAGTACATGTGTTGTACTCCATTTTGCATTTTCCTACTTGACATCCTCTAGATCTAATTTCACAATTTTCTCCCCATCTTGAATCATTGGTGCAATAAATTGAAGATTCATTCCTCTCGATGCCAGCTTATTCCCTGCTACAACATTTTCCAATGACTGAGTTTCGCTTGCCTTCTCCAATTGTTCAGTACCTTTGAGATTTTCAGCCTTATCAGTTTTACATGGCACTGTTACATTGCTATTTGGTGTAGTAGAGTTCATCTCTGTCTTTCCGCTCCCAGATCCACGATCTATTCCACTACTAGCTACAGGCATAGCTATCACTGCTTTCATCTTGCCATTGTTGATTGTTGGGTCTGATTCTAGCCTGCACTGCTCACTCATCATGCTCCTCGGAGTGTTGTTTCCTGTTGGTTCTTCAATTCTCACCCCTTTCGGTGAGACAAAAAGTTCTATTACTGCCTTCCTTGCATCTGCTGATCTCGGATCAGTAGTCGGATTTTTTGTTAGATTCCATTTAGGTCGATATCTTCCTCTCATGGCTTCCAGTTGCGTACGTTAACAAGTCCATGTTAACGTGCGCCGAGAGAAACGTGGAAGAAAGCTCACATTTGTGTTATTAATAATGGGGTGGAAGGTTAAAGTTATTTTCTTTGTATGTATGTATATGTCCTCTTGGTTTGTAGGTGAGTTTAGTTATTTTTATTTTCTGAATTCATTTGGTGAAAATCCTACGCCAATGTACGTATGCATTGCATAAGCAATTACCAATAACTTGTAATATGATTAAATCATTGAAATAAAAGGACATAACTAAAGCAAAGAGAAGAAAATTATAAATGTAGAAACCAATTTCTCACATTTACACCCATGAACAAAACAAGAAGAAGAAGAAAAAAAGGTACAAACATTATCCCTGCATTTATTCCTTTATGTCTCTCTTCTCTTTCCACCCATCCCTCAATAAACTTTATTTTTCAAATAATAAATAAATAATGAAAGTGAAAATAAACTTGTACCACAAAAACTATACCCCTTACCGAACCAAGAGTAAAAAAAATGAAAATTATGTAAAACCCCAAATGTGTAAAATACATGCCTTTGCATATTTCCAGATGATATTTTCACTGCAGCCACCGTCTTCTCTCGCCAACAGCAATTTCTGAATACGACATTTCTGCAAAATCTGTTGGCCCACTTACCTTTCCCAATGCACAGTCACTTGCCAACATTTTTTTAACTCCATAATACTACTGCTGCTTTTTTCTTTCTCTCTCTCTCTATTTGATATCCTTTCTTGTTTTCGTAATTATTCAAACTGCAGTAGTAGCAGCAGTGGCCGTGGCAGCCGCCATTGATGATGGTTGTTTGTTTGTCACTATTTCATAAGCATTTCCTTCATCTTCATCATCGTCGTAATCATCTTCTTCCATGCTGTCGCTTTCATTATCGTGATCTTGAATAATATTACTCATGATTCCTTGTTGTTGTTGTTGTTGTTGCTGCTGTGGTTGATTTGAAGGAAATGGCCATTGTTGCTCCGGCTCAGCCATAATGGGAACCATTGGGTTATTGCTTTCGGGTTTTAATCCAAACCCGGTGCCAGTATTTGGTACAACTTCGTTCTTGGCTTTTTCCTTGTACAATGCCTCCAGCTGGTGGAAATATGGGCAAGTTTTGGAATCTTCTGGTCTTTTCTTGTTGCTTTCCTTAACCTTCTTGAAGTACTTGTTGATGTTCTCCCATTTCTCTTTGCATCTCTTGGCATTTCTGTTGTATCCAAGTTTTCGCATTCCAGCTGAAATTTCCTCCCACAGTGGCCCTTTTGGTCCATTATCTTGGTACTTTAGATCCAGGCTAGTCCGCAGCCTAATCAAAGCTTCAATTTCTTCTTTTGGCCATCTTGAAGAGCTTGCTGGACTCAAATTCTCGCCACCATTATCAGTTTTTGGCGCTTCAAAGGTTTTGGCCACTGGTACTGACGGTGCTTGTGTTTGTACTTGGGCATGTATTGTCATCGGTAGTGATACAGCGATAGCTGGTGCTGGTGTCGTTGCTGGTGCTGGTGCTGGTATTGTTGCTGGTGCTGGTGCTGGTGCTGGTGGTGCTGGTGCTGGTGCTGGTGCAGGTTTAGGTTGTTGTGTTTGGTTTTGTGGCTGAGAATGTGGTGGCGCACTCTGGGGCTTTTCGGACAATTGAAATTGTATTTGAGCTAGAGAAGCATTAGTAATATTCGGGATTGGTGTGTTTTTCTGTTCGGTCATTTTTTGCAAGAAGGCAATGATTGTTGCATCTTTGGCGGCTGCCATTGATCTTTCTTGGACTAAAAGATCATGTTCCCGATTCATTCTGGTCATCTCTTGTACTCTCCAAGTCTCCTCTCTGACCATTCTTTCCCTCTCCCGCTTCTCAAGTGTTTCCAAGAACTTATTTTGCAGCTCTTCTTGCTTTTCAATCACATCCTTCGTCAACCTCTCGAAGAAATCCTTCCATTTCCTCTTCTTCCCATGCCGCTTTTGTATGTCCTCATCTGATGACGTGGATGAAGAAGATGTCGAATTTGACAGCAAGCTGCTGGTGTTACCTTGAGGCCGATTTATCTGGTTCAGTGTTGTAATTATCGGCTGTGTTGGTGGTGGTGGCTGTGACAGTGGCAGCGAGGACGCGTTCAAGGGATGATTAACAGTCGGTGCTGCTGCGTTATTGTGAGACACAGTGAATGTGTTTTGTGACATTGGAATTGGAGGATTTGCTGAAGAATTTGGTCGCACTGGCATTGCCATTGTTAATGGAGTAGCTGCCAATGGAGGTGGTGGTAAAGAAGTGTGAGATGGAGTGTTTTCGAAAGCGGCTAACTGATCAAAGAAGCGATAGGTTTTGCCATCTGCTTTAGAAGCACGACCATCTTTAGTTCTCCTGTGATACTTGTAAACGTTTTCGAATTTCTCTTTACATTTCTTGGCACTTCTATGATAACCAAGGTCAGCCAATTTCCTGCAGATAACAATTGGAATAAAACAAAGATACAAATCTAATTAACACCTCACCTTATCTTATATTCATTGTATTCTTAATAAAACAACATCTCATACTTGTATTTACCACATAAAATAAACATAAAGATTAAGAAATCATTAATCAATACTAAGGTAATTAATTAAGATGTAACAAAGAGAAAGAAATGAAAGATCTCATATATAAAGCTGGAAAGAATCCATTTAAAACACTAGGAGAAAGAAAATGAATACAGTCATCTTCCAAGATCTATATATATATATATATCAGGTTTTGTACTAGAATTCTTTTCTATCATTGCTGAATTTTGAAGAAAAAGAGAGAAACACAAAAGAACTGGAATTCCAATCATGCTAAATTTGATGCAAAAATTGGCAGGAAAATGCATAACAACAAAACTGAATAACCAAAAAAACTGGACACTGAATTCCCCAAAAACTGCTGAATTCCTGATAAATGAACTGAAAACAATGACACTTTACATCAAAAAGCAATACTTGAATGGATCTCTTTTAGTTTCCCAAAAACAAAAAAAAAAAAAATCTTTAATTTATTTATTTTTCAAAAAAGATTCTGTTACTGTGAATCCGATGCATGATAATGATAAGGAGTTAATAACAAAATAAAAATTAAGTACCTGGAAACTTCTTCCCACAAGGGTCCTTTAAGACTTGAATCCCTGAAAACAACATCCATCTCCGACCTAATTCTCAGTAAAGCTAAAGTTTCTTGTCTTGGCCATCGGTTTCCACCTGAATTTCTTTCTCCTTCTTCACTAAAGCCACCCGCAGCTGCCACATCACCACCACCGCCACCCTCACTACTTCCGCCACTTTCCGGAGCTTCTTGTGGTGGTGGTGCTGAAATACTGGCCGCACCTCCACCACCTGAAGTAGTAGTCATTAGACCTGAGGAGACACCAAGCATCTTTCTTTCTTTTCTGAAAGAACTAAAAAAAGAAAAAAGAGGAGTCACCTCTCTTCTCTATTACAGCTCAAATTATAATAAAAATATATCAGCAACAAAAAAAAGATGGTGAATTCTGTGGGTTTTATGAAGATGGGGTGTGGTGAATTTGTTAGTAATTTATTTCGGTGGGATCTGTCTGTCAATCTCACACCCCTTAAAATACAAAGAAAAAGTGTAGACAAAAAAGAAAAAGAATACAAAAGCGAGTTTTATTTTCTTTATTATCAAGATATATATAATTAACCAGAAGGCAATGGTACAAATATAAATTGGAAAAAAAAACGATTAAATAATTGTTTCTAAACAAAGATATTAGTGATATATATAAAGTACATAATGAATAATGTGTATGTACAGGCTGGCTTATACTCATATATTAGGTATAGATTGGAAAAAGAGTATATATACAGCAAGTATAAATAGTAAGAATGTGGCGGAGCTAGGATGCGGAAAGGGACTTATCCTAACTTCCTTCGCCAGAAAATTACACTATTGCTATAGAAACCTTGTCCAAACGGTGCCATGTCATACCGCTTTAAAAATTGAATATAAATATAAAAAAATAATATTGCTTGCCGTTACACTAATTTATTCATTTGCTTATATCTTTAAATATTAATAAGACTTATTAAAATTTTAACGTACGCCACAGTAATAAGGTCAATATATTAAATAAATTTACTTTTATCTTTTACGCATATTTATTTTTTAATCTCTTAGAAGCAGCAGCAAAGCTGCAGATAGCGACGATGGAGATAATAAGTTGGTTTTTATCTGTCCAGCTAAATATAGTTAAAAGCCGGCTCCAAGTAGGTCATCTTTGCTTTTTAGGCATTTTGGATTTCAGTGGCTGTTGGCTAGACTTGTAAAAAAAAAGGCAAATAAAAAGGAGAAAAGATGGTTTTTTTTTTTTTTTTAGGGGGGGGGGGGGGTGGGGGTTGGGCGTGGGGGTTACGAAGGTAGATGGGGGCTATGAAAAGGCAAAAGTATCCCTAACATGAATCCTATTGACCTTTTAAATCATGTAGATGCTAATCTGACTAATTTTATATTAGTTCACTTGATGAATGATATGTGAGATTCCTTTGTTATAAATCCTGGATTAGTTTAATTCTGGGAATTTCCTAAAGTATCCTTCAAGGTTGTTTAGAAGATTAAGAAATAATTTAATTACAGTAAGATTTAAGTTATCTTTTTTCAGTAAAAAATAATGTTTCATCATAAAGATTAATTTATCTATAGTTATTCGATCATGTATACAGACGGATGAGGTGTTATTCAACAGGTTCAAATGAAAAATCGCAATAATTTCAGCAAATATATTACTACTAATTATTAAGATCTGGATCCGCAATTTCAACAATGTCAAATTATGTTCTAAATAAACCTAAATGATGAAAGCATCAAATTTCAATTCTGGATTCGTTTCTACTGATATAAATATTTTTCACTATTAGAAACTCATAGAATTATTGTCAGTTGCAAGTTAAAGAGCGTAATAGTTTTTGAGAATTTTTTTTACTTTTTCTTGAGTAAGTAAATTTGTGAGACTAACGTGGTGCTTCTGTAGCCACGTAGTTGGAGGATGACAATTAAAGAGTTTGAAAAAAATTGGTTATACTCCCTCCCTCTGGTTCACAATAAGTAACCAATTTGCTTTAGGCACATACAAAAAATACGAAATTCTAGATAAAAATTGTTAGTGTGACTAAAATATTGCTTTTTCAACCCCTTGCTTTGACTTGGTAAATTTCATCTGGATTCGCTTCAATTCCAAGAAATACCGCATTATCTGCATCACCAGTTCTAGGCGTATACCATAATTTAATGTGAGGAGTAAAAGACTTTTTAGGGATACGTACATAAATGTAATTTTGAAAAAATAAATTGAATTGCTTTTTATTATATAAATGGACATTTATTTTGGACCAAAATAAAAAAAGATGAATTGGTCACTTATTGTGGACAGGAAGAAACCAAAGGGAAAAGAAAACTCAAGCGGAACTTACGAGAGGTCTTTTTAAAAAGTGAGATCCATGTATATTGAATTCCTTAAATTAAACTAGTTAGATGTAGGTCATAGGCAAACATATCGAAATCAAGTAAATTCTGTCCAACTCCGTTAGGCCTGCAACCTACCATCATAAATGGTAGAAAATTTCAAACACAGAACGTTCTTATCATTTATTTTTTTAATTATTTTAAGCCGAAAGTGAAAAAAAAGGGAGCAAAGTTCTTTTTAAAAAAAATAAAAATAGAACAAGAAGATGGTATAAGTTCCTTTTTTCAAGTTTTTCCTTTTTAACATACTTCCCATCATTTGATACACACAAAGTTCTCTTACGGTGAAGAACCATTACGGGAGGAATTTTTCCAAGGATATTCAAGTTTAAAAGAAGTAAAAAAAAAATTCCGACAAAGGATGTTCAATGTGTGTTATATACCTCTAAAACATAATATTTTATCTATATACATAATTCGGGTGGTCAACAGACCACCCTTGTGACCATGTGACTTCGCCAGTACTAATTACGGGACGGATATTTTTGAGACGAAAGATAAAGACTAAGGCTTTGATGAACGGATAAGCAAATGGAAGATAATTGTAAAACAAATTGCAAACTTTAGGGTACATAATATTATGTTGTGCACAAGCATTTACCCTTAAGAGAAGAGTAGGCCATCACATAAAACATCGAAAAGGAATTAACACTCTTTAACCGTTTAACGTATATTCTGAGAGTTAAAAAATGGAAATTCTACTCATACCCTATTGAAAAGATAAAAATGATAAAAGGTGGGGCTATTTTGCATATGATTGCAAATAGCTCAGACAGTGTGTTAATTTATAGAGTCAATTTTTTTCTTTTACCAAAGGGTTTGGAGTAACCAATGGCGACCTGTGGACCCTACCAATCAATAATCCATTAAATGCAAATGAAGCAATAATTAGACATTTATAATCAAATGCATAACTCCATCTCAGCGCGTTTGCTCACATTGTTAATCCTAAATTCTGACAAAACAGACGGTACAGTAGGCTCATAACCGGTATAAAACTTATCAAATCATGAAGTAAAAACTTTAAATGTATTAATTTTACTTGGTATGATAATGGTTCTCTGTTGCTTTGTTGCTTTATTTTTACTGTTTTTGAGCCGAGAATCTTTCGGAAACAACCTATCTATCTTTATAAGGTAGGGGTACGATCTGCGTATACACTACTCTTCCAAGACTTCACTTGGAAGATTTCACTGGATTTTTTATTGTTGGTATGCCGATGGCATCAATAACAATAATGCATTAGTGTTATATTGGTCATTTAAACTAAGAAAGTGAATTATTATAAGAATATAAAAAGATATTGTAGACAAAAGGGTATAAAAGTGAAAATACAAAAAGGTTGTTAAGTATGAGAAGCAAAATGGGGCACCGTTCTTTTGTTGCATATATTTTTAGGGAGAGGACAGCAAAAAGAGGTGAATGGCACGTAATTGATGATGAGAAGACTAGCCGCATTTTCTCTCACTGTACTCGAATTACATTTTATTTTTCTAATTTAATTTACTTATGATATAGTAAATGATAGTGAAAAATGCTCAACTAACGGTTGAAATGTTAACCGATAATTAAAATAAAACATCAAAATCTAGAATTATAAAACTTAAATAAACGAACTTCTGAAAACTGTAAAAGTCATATCAAATTATATGGTTAAGTAGTCGAACTTGTTTAAGCCATTCTTTATTATTTATCATTTTAAAAAAAAATTAAAAATTATAAACTAAGGATTAGGTACTTCGAACTTTATGGTTCAAACGCTGGCATTTGATTTTAACCATAAAAAGAAAATCAGTTCTTTTTTTTATGATTGAACGGACTGTTTCCATGAGAGCAAACGCTGGTAAATAATTAATTTTAATCCACGCACCCACTATTGGTTAATAAACTTGGTATTTAATGACGAAAATGATGTATTTTATGATATAGTATTATGTAGATAAAGGTGTAAGGTAGACTGAAATAATTGATGCCAAGCACTACTTACTGTCAATTTATTGGCAACAAAGAAAGATTCTTCTAAGTGACATTATTAATTAATTTAATTTATGATTTAATCTGAATTAGAAATCCTTGATGACAGTGTGAAAATGGCTCTTGTTAGCAATGAGTTTACTTTTAGAAAATACAGAATGAAATAGGCGGTGTGTTCATGTTAGTAATAATAATACATATATGAGATTGTAATCATTGTAATATAAATATACTATTCCAAGCCCCATAAATATATTATTGAAGAAGTTAATGCTATGAGTTGGATGAAGATGATGTGTCAACATCCATATTTTAAATTGTTACAAAGACACTTTGATAAACATCTTTTGTACAGTTGTAATTCAAATTTTGTTTTAATTTTTAACCGAATCACTTATTGTTGATTGCTTTATTTTCAAACCCTAGTTTTAATTGATTAATATTATATATCCCCACGTTAATCTTGCAATAACTTTTTAGGTCAATTTTTCAGTTTGATTGATGTTGTTATAAGGTAATAATAGTATCAAGGGGCGGAGGGAGAGTATTGTTGACGGGTTCGGACAAATCCAATAACTTTTACTTACACCATGAATTTATAATAGAATATTTATTAAGTATGTATAATTGTTTAATTGCGAACTCAATAGCAAAAGGAGCTATGGGTTCAATAACAAATCGGAACCCATAAACTTTAAATTCTGACTCCGCATTAATACTGTCATTTATAATCCTTAATTGGTGTGACGCTTTGGTTGATGATTCACACTACGACCTCTTATTTTGAACTTTGAAAATTCAAACTTATAATTCCCTAATAAATAAATCAGAAGAGTTGGTTCCATGTCACCGGCATCTAACCAGCGATGGAACTTTGTTAACTTATATTATGTTACTTTATCTTCAAAAATTTAAGAAACGATAAGAAACCAAACTAAATAATTGTGTAAGGAATTTTCACGGTAATAGATCGTGAAACATGAAGAATCTAATTGAAAATCCGACATAGTTATAAGGTCGTGGAACTTAATTATTTTCACAAAATATCAAATGGCACTACTAGAAAATGGCTGAACTCCAGCCGTTAAATCAGTCAAAAATCACAGATTTCCGACTGCTTTCCGACCAAAATTGGTCGGTCGGAAAACAGTTGGTCAGAATTGATTTACAACCGAATTCGTCGGTGATTTCCGACCAAAGTAGTCGGAACGTTCAGAAGGTCAAACGACCAAATTACTTTTAAATTTTCGACAAGAATTTTACCGACCGAATCAGTCATAATAATTTAAATAAAAATAAATATTTATTGAAAATTAAATAATAAAAATAAATATTTACCGACCGACTCGGTCGGAAATTAATAATTAAAAATAAATTTTCTTTAACTTTCCAACGAAATCCATCGAAAACTGCTAAAAAATAATTGATTTTTTTTATCATTTCCGATCGAATCGGTCGAAAATCTGGGTGTTTTCTTTTTTTTTTTTGGAAAAAACAGGGCAACTGTCCGACTGTTTCCGTTGGAAATCAGTCAAATTTTATTGTAAAACTGAGCAGAATTCTACTCAATTTTGAGCTACACCACCTGTCAAACAATTACAATACAATAACGCCAACAACCAATCAACAAATATCAACAAGTATAACATCAAAACTAACAAACCCAACCATTAACAGAGTCTAAACCAACAAATCTATTAAACCTAACAATTTTGGGCATAAAAACATCCAAATAGTAGCCCACATTCAAGTTTTGAAACAAAACATAAACTTGTCTCTCACAATCAAGTTTACCAATCAATCAATACCATACACCTAAACTACTACAAATCAGATGCAGTTTGTTCATCCTCATCATCAGATAGATCATGCCCATGTTTTCTCATAAATTTCTGCATCTTAACAAATGTCCAAATTGTGAGTCCAATTGTTGCTTCAAATCACGAATTTCTTTTCTCATATATTCCATCTATTCTTGATTTTGCGAAGAAGAAGAATCGACTAAGAGTGGGTTTGGATGACCTGTAGGTCGGCGTACTCCAAGTTCGTAGACTCTGCCTTTGTTTACTCCACCCGCTACCTCTGTCCACAATGAAGTCATGTCATCAGATGTTGGTTGAGTTGAAGGAGGCTGAGTTTGTTGCCATTCTTCCACCCTTTTATGATAATCTTCCTGAGATGAAAACATAACTATTATGTAAACAAACTAACATTAATAAACCGTAAATAATTATGACAGTCTATTTAATTTACTTGATTCAAATTTATTATTTATAATTATTAAAAGTGAAATTCTTAGCACATATAGAATATAAGCTACAATTATTAGATTTGAATGAATGAACTCATAAGTTCTATACTACATCTGCCACTAATTTTGGTTTAAGATAACAAAAGCTCAATAAATTAAATAGTTAATAGTAGGTTCCGAATCAATAGTTTTAAACGTGTAACAAAATCTAATGGTAAAATTTATTAAAATTAAATTCTCTAATATAATAATGACAAAATTGAAACATAGTTAGACAATGCCTATGAGAAGTGTATAAGATTTTCATAATCGTCAAATACTAGAAATTGACTTTTAATCTTCTCACTCTCACCTCCAAACACTGAATCCATATATAAATACACTTATTGAACTTGTCTTTCATATTCTCATAAAACTTCCTATATCTCATATATAAATACACTTATTAGACAATATTTTTTAAATTAATATTTTAAAGAGAAATATACAATTAGATTTTACATAATGCCAATTCAACCATACCTAAATCAAATAAATCTACAAAAATTAAAATTCCTAAAATCTCAACTATACCTAATTCAACTAGCTAGGATGTTCATATATAGAAAATCCAATAAGCCTACAACAACTAAAATTACGCAAATTTAATAATGAAAATAAGATATATGTCAACGAAGTACTTACTTCGCAAAAAAAATGCCGGAGAAGAGAGATGGTGGAGCTACCGCCGCGCGCCATTGCTGCAAAGCGGAAAAAAATGTTAAAAAATTTAAGGGGAAAAGAGAAGAGGAGGAGGAGGAGGAGGAGGAGGAGGAGAGAGAGAGAGAGAGAGAGAGAGAGAGAGAGAGAGAGAGAGAGAGAGAGAGAGAAAATACATTACCTAGAAGGAGGAGGATGGTGAAGAAGGACGAGAGGTAGAGAAGACGAGGAGGATGAGAGAAGAAGGAGGAAGAAAGAAAAATGAGAATTCTATATTTTGGGAGCAAGGGTTGGGTAGGGTTTAAAAAAAATATTTTCATCCGATTCGGTCGGAAATATAATTAAATTTTTCTTTTTTTAAAAAAAACTACCGACCGATTTGGTCGCTATTAAAGTCAAACGAGTCAACCAGTCAAATTTTAAAAATTCAATACCGACAGATTCAGTCGGAAATAACTTCCCGGGCTTTTGCGCCAAAAATGCAGTCGATTTGGTCGAAAATATTTTAAGAAAATATAATTGATATTTTTTTTAAAGTTCCAATCGATTTGGACGGAAATTTTTGATGATGTTTTTCCGTCGAAAATTTACGATTTTATAGTAGAGTGGCAATACTTTAATAAAGGAAATATACCTAAATTCATACGTTTTGTAGCAATTTAATTGGTCATTGTGAGTTATAGTATCACGTTCTGTGACTTGAGACCTTGAGTAGGTTCATATAATGTTTCATAACTTGCATGTATGGTTGGTTTGAGTTTCGAAAGGTTTGGAAGTGATTTGGAATATTTAGTTCCTAACTAGAAGTCTTAAGTTAATAGAACTGACCAAAGCACATTTCTGGTAAATAGGCTTTGGTGATTTAAAGGTTCCGTTAGGTTTATACAATAATTTTGAATTTGTACGAATGTTCAAAATGGGTCTCAAGTGACCTGGGAAGAATTCAGCGCTTTAGGGGGAAAGTTAATAATTTGAATAACTTTAGAGTTCACAAATTGACTTGGGTTTGACTTTTGTGTTATTGCATTTTATTTCGTGTCTTGAGTCTTTGGATAAGTCCATATAGGCCTCATTTATTTGCACTTAATGGAGGTATTAATCTTAATCATTTAGATCTCAGACATTAAGTGCGTTTGTTTTTAATGTCTGAATCTTAATCATTCAGATCTTAATCATTAAGTGTGTTTGTTCTTTTTTACTTTACAACCACGTAATGGGTCTGAATAGATCTATATGATTAAGATCTATAACAAAGACTTAATTTCATTAAGATGCTATCATTCATATTCATTACTAAGTGCCACCACCGCCGACCATTATCAACTACCACCACCACCACCACCATCCTCGACCATAGCCGCCACCACTACAACCACCTCACCGCCATCATCCTCAACCATAACCACACACTCACCCACTTCAACTACCACCACCAACCACCCCATCACCATCAATATCCATAGCCGGCACCGCCCACCATTATAAACTACCACCCCCATTATCACCTTCCTCAATCACAACTGTAACCACCACCACCACCACCATTATTAACTACCATCACCTTCCATCATTATCAATCATGGCTATATAATGTCAGTGTTGTTTGCAAGTCACGTCAGTGCAGGCGCAGCGTAGCGTCATGGTAGAATTAGCTATGCTCGACTAACAGGATGAGTCATGTAATTGACCTGACACACTGGCCCGACCATAGAAAAATGGCACCCCCAGAGGAAGGTTGCGGTCCAGATGGAGACAGCGGCTGCTACCTACGCCAGGATTCATATGGACCCCATTATTCGAGAATCAACATCACATGAATAGGCTCTTCCTTACACCTTCAAGGAGGAAGCGGCTTTTTTTCCCAAAGTTCTCGGGAAAATGAATTGAACTTCTTTTTGTAAGTCTCATTACTGATGGGAAAATCTGGTCGGAAAGAGATATTTATTAAAGGGAAAAAGGTCATTATTTCCCCTGTACTATTGTTAATAGTATACGTTTTCCTTTGTTTCACTTTACGTGTAAATCCCACCCTACCATTAACAAAGCAAGTGGAATTTCCCTAACCCTAAGGATGGCCAATGTGGCACTTGACCCCGCAATTTTTTTTGCCACATAAGATCTAAGTCAGCTTTTCATTAATTCTTAGACTAGTTTGTAATGACCCATTTCACCAAATTATATTGTCTCATTTCACTCCCAAAATAACCCGTATCCAACGGCTTCTTCTTCTCCCCCAAAAGACACCCCATTGCTGAGAACTTTTCGACTGAAATCTTTCTAAAATTTCTCTTTTCTTCATTCTCTTCGTATATTTGGTTCATAAATGTCGCAAGGTAGCTGTTCATCACAGATTAGGTATCATTGTGGCATTATAGCCAACCATTTCACTTCGTCGACTCCAAATAACGCCGGAAGTAAATTCTACAAATGTCTGAGGCCTAAGGTTGTTTAATTTTAGTTTTCTCTTCTTTTCTTTTTGAAGTTTACTGTAATTATGAAATCTACAAGTTTAGAGTTTTGTAATGATCGGCTAAATGATCTTTTTGAATTATGTTTGACAGCCTAGTTCATGTAGGTTTTGGGAATGAGAAAATAAAATCTTCCCGCAAAGTGATTAGACTAATATTAATGATGTAATATCATCGATGGATGAGGTTAAGATGGAAAGGGACAAATTAAAGGAAGAAGTAATTGCCATGAAGGCTATACACCAATATGAAGTGAATAAAGTCATCAACTTGGAAGATAAACTTGCAAAGACAAAGATGCTGCTTATGATTTCTTGGGGACTATTTCTTGGTTTTTTTCTAGCCTCGATGATGAAGTGACTTTTTTGCAAAGACAAGGTTGCTGACTTTGAGTTATATATGTGTAGCTGACTTTTAGGTCAATTAAGCCATGGTGTAGTAGTATTTGTCGTTGTAGTAGTATTTGCTTTCCAGCCATGTGCTGTAGATTCGATGATATTGGTGTAGTAGTATTTGTTAGTGTAGTAGTATTTGTTGGTCAGTTTTTTTCCTTAGTGTATGATGATGGTGTAGTAGTATTTGTTTCTTTCCCTTAGTAGTATATGTTCTGCATATTTGATTGTTCTAAATGTCATGTTGAATATTGAACTAAGTCATTTAGTTACTTTCAATCCAATTCATTTGACATAAAAGGCATCACCAAGTGTAAAAATGAAAAACTTACATTCCAGTCATAAAAATGGATATAACTGGATAACTAGAAACTGAAATTGAAAAGAGAACAAAATGGACAACAAAGAACTGAATATTCATCAACAAATATTCACATTGATTCATAATGTACCAACTATCAACATTCATAAATTATAACCCCAAAAAGATGTCAATGCCTAGTTATAACATGGCATCCAACTGTCACAACCAAAGAACCATAACCAAAATATAAAATTTACTGTCATGGCAGTAATTACAACACTTCCAAAAATTTACATCATAAAAGAAGTTCACAAGAAGTAGAGTTTCATCACTCCTGCTCCTTACTACTACCCTTTCTTGCTTGCTGATAACTAGGGATTCTAGTCTATTTTATGCTCCTTTTTGCTTAGGTTTCCGATTGAAAATGTGTACAAGTATTCCCGAAAGCTAACTTATTGTGCTTGTTTGGAGTGTTCGGTCAAAAAGAGACAAGAAAGTCATAACCAGCTCATAAAAGAGTGAAACCTGCACAAGTTCAAAGCTGAGTCAAAGGCGCTGACAGCGAAGAAATAGAGCAGACGCGGCGGGTCCACCGCTGAGGCGGTTTTAACTACGCTCTCAGCGGTAGTAAGGTTCAAAGAGTCACTTTTTGGGCTTAACAATCACCGCTGTCCGCGGTGAAATTGCGCGACAGCGGAATTATCGAACACGGCTGCGGTTCAAAACTCGCCCTCAGCGGAATTGAGAATCGGAGGACTATAGATTGGAGCTCAAATTTAAAAGCGCGGTCCGCGAACATATTTCGCAGCCGCGGTTGAAGATAGAGTTGAGGCGGTGGCTTTTCCGCTCCCAGCGGAATCAAATCCAGATCTAGCTCAGAAGTGAAGAACCGCGGTCCGCGCTTGCTTTTGCGCGGCCGCGGAAGTCCAAGCGCTGAAGCGATCAATTTTTCGCTGTCAGCGGAATCTCCGTAGGGGCAATTTTGTCCGAAAAATTTAGCTGTCTATAAATAGTTCTTTTTCAGATTTTTAGGGTATCTGTTATTTTGTGGAGCACGTGAATAGCCGTTTTTTCTCTTTTGAGTAATTTTAGAGCTTTGTTAACCATTAATCTTACATTCTACTCTTGTATTTACTTTTTATGGTTTATATTTCATCTCAATCTTTGATTTCTTCATTGATTATGAGTAGCTAAACCCATTAGTTAGGGTTGTGACCTAACCCTAGTGTGGGTATTTAATGGATCTTCAATTTTAGGGCTTAAATGTTTATGGGTTAATGATTTTTAGCTTGATTCATGCTTTAATTGTTGAATTGGTGGTTGCAAACACTGATTTGTGCCCTTTTGACTTAGTCTCTTCTTGAGAAAGAGAGACTAAGTCTAGGAAATTCAAGCTAACAAGGAATTGGGGTGCATTCAAGAGATTGATAGCCCCAATTAAAGGGTTAAACCTAGAGATAGTAATAACCAACTTGAGCCAATTTTGCTTCCATTGTTTGAACACCCAATTGGGCTTGAGAAAGCCAATTAGGGCAAAGTCACTCAAACTACCGAGAGGTATAGAGTGAGTAATTATGTGCAGTAGTTATATCATAATCCAAATTATAACAAGTTGCCCTAAATTTTAGACCCCGTTAGATATCCACCTAGGTATAAGTCACTTCCCTAGTACCTTTTTACAAATTGAGAAAACCCTTACAAAAATATCATACTTAGCTTATTTTCATTCTTTATTACTGTTAAAAGTAGAATAGTAACCAAAACAAAGCATGATTGGAAGTGCAATCAAGAACATCGCACATAGCTAGATTAGATAGAAACCCAATTCCAAATCAATATTAGCTCTCTGTGGAAATCGGTCCCGACCCCTCGGGTAAAAGCTGCATCGACCACTCTTGCCATTCTATAGTGGTATAGGGTTGGAACCGATCACTTTTTGGCGCCGTTGCCGGGGACCTAAACAGTTTTGGCTATCTATCTGACTAGTTTTGTGTCTTGTTTTTCTTTCCTTCTGTTTTACTAATTTGTGTGAGTTAATCGATTCAGGTACAATATGGCAAACAATGATCCTATTGGAAATGTTCCGGGAGAGGAGGTAGATGATAATGCTGAAGATGAGGTCCCTCTAGTACCTCAAGCTCAAAGAATAGGCCACCAGGCCAATGATAACATTCCAGACCCACCCCTAGTTCCTTCGCGAGTGGCTCCTCGGGTGCATCCAAATGAAGGCTATGCAAGTGCAATTGTCCCACCTTAGATCCGGGTGGGCAATTTCCAGATTACAAATTTTATGTTGACTTTATTGAAGCAACGAGGGTACTTCACAGGTGCTCCCCATCAGAATGCATATAAACATATCAAGGGATTTGTGGATACCTGCTTGGGAAGCAAACAGACTAATGTGTCGGAGGATGCATTGCGATTCAGATTGTTACCTTTTTCACTTAGAGGAAAAGCTTTGGACTGGCTCGAAAGACTTCCCAACCATTCCATCACTACGTGGGATGAGTTGGCGGACAAGTTTATAGCTAAGTTTTTCTTGCTGGGGCATATGGCGACATTGAGAGATGAGATCTTGGCCTTCAAACAGGAACCTAATGAACCACTTCATGAGATCTAGGAGAGGTATCGGACTATGGTTAAAGAATGTCCGAACAATGACATGACCGAAGCAATGATCCAGCAAACATTCTATCGTGGCATTAACACGACCAATCAGTGTGTAGTGAACTAGCTAGAAGGGGGAAATTTTATGGGCACGCCTTATGCTGAGGCGTGTGAGATATTGGATGAGATGGCAGATACTTCCTCAGCTTGGCAAAGTCGAGCTAATGTGCCACAGGGTGATCCCACTGTCATTCACCTGCACAAAGAGCTCCACGACCATGGCCAGGCAATAGAAGAGTTAACTATAACAATGAACCAGTTGGCAAAATCTCAATTGCAGCAAGTTCAAGCGCCGAGACAAGTTAATGCTATGGAAGGTGTAAACATGTTGGTCAACAAGAAGCAACAAAGAGGTCAACAAAGTCAAGGAAATCCGGATCAATATGAGCAGGGTAGTAGTGGAGGGTAGTAGTGGTTCCAACCAACATGATGGGTATGATGAGCAAAGTGAAGAAGTCCAGTACGTGAACAATTACCAAGGACAAAGGGGCAATGCTCCTAACCAACAACAACAGTGGAGATCTCAAGGAAATTGGGGGAATCAAAACCAACAAGGAAATGGCAACTGGGGGAACAACATTCAGAATTGGGGCATCAGAACAACCAGGGCAACTGGAGTGGCAACAATGGCAATTGGGGAGGACACAACAACCAATGGGGTTGGAATAATGGAAATCAAGGGAATCGGGGGCAAGGCTTTCAAAGACCTCCGATGTATCAACAACCAAACAACCCGCCTCCATTTCCGTTTCAAGGTCCTAGCTCGTTAAACAATGAGATGGGAAGGATCGAGATGATGTTGAACAAATGATGAAAAAGAATGCCGACTCTGATGCCCAGTTGGCATCCCATAATACTTCAATCCGAAACTTGGAGGTTTAACTTGGCCAGATTTTGCAATCTTTGAACACTCGCCCTAAGGGGGCTCTACCTAGTGATACGGTAGTAAACCCGAAGGGTGGGAACAATACCGGGCATACAATGGCGGTGATCACAAAAAGCGGTAGAGGTGGTGAAATGAATACCTCCAAGCAAAAGGAAGTTGTGAGTGATGAGGTTGAAGTGCAAGATGATGATGTTCCTATAGTTGATGAGCAAGTGAGTGAAGAGAATTTGAATGCTAAAGTGAGAATTGATATTCATGATAATGAGGTGGAGACTCAAAATGACGTTAACCCGTCTAGGGAACACGTAATAGATATACCGAAAACGATAGTGCCCAAGGCTAAGGCTCCCTTGTCAAGGCCTCCTCCACCTTACCCTCAAAGACTTGCGAAGCAAAAGAATAAAAACCAATTTAAGAATTTTATTGAGATGATGTAAAGCTTGTCGATCAATGTTCCTTTGGTGGAAGCTCTTGAACAAATGCCGGGTTACGCCAAGTTTATGAAAGACTTGGTGACTAAAAAGAGATATATGGATTGTGAGACCATCAAAATGACTCATCAAGTGAGTGCGATTGTGCATTCGATGGCTCCAAAGCTTGAAGATCCCGGCGCTTTCACCATTCCATGTACCATTAGGAGTGCGGATTTTGCAAAGGCATTGTGTGATTTGGGAGAAAGTATAAATTTGATGGCTTACTCCATGTTCAAAACTTTGGGTATTTGTCAACCAAGAGCTACTTCAATGAGATTGCAAAAGGCGTATAGAACAATGAAGATGTCGCTTGGTATAATTGATGATGTTCTTGTCCGGGTGGACAAGTTTATTTTGCCTGCTGATTTTGTGATTCTCGACTGCGAAGTCGACTATGAGGTGCCTATAATATTGGGAAGGCTTTCCTAGCAATTGGGAAGGCATTGGTTGATGTGAAAGCAGGGGAACTCACATTCCGGGTGGGTGACGAAAAAGTGGTCTTTCATGTGTGCAAATCAATGAGGCAGCCAAATAGTACTGAAGTTTGCTCTTTTGTAGATCTTGTCACGGAGGTGATAGTTGATGATACTAGTGCCATGATCAATGTGGAGGATCCTTTAAAAGCGGTATTGTTGAACCTTGATGTGAATGAGGATGAAGGTAGGGTGGAGTGTGTCAATGCTTTGCACGGAATGGGTTCTTACTCTTATGAGCCCCGTAAGCTTTCTTTGGATCTTGAGAACAGAAAGACCCCGCCAACAAAGCCCTCAATTGAGGAACCTCCCATTTTGGAGTTGAAGCCTCTGCCTTCACACCTCAAGTATGAATTCTTGGGCCCTAGTTCAACTTTACATGTTATTCTTTCTTCTTGTCTTACTAACATGAAGGTAGATGCCACACTGGAGGTGCTCCAAAGAAGGAAGAAGGCAATTGGATGGACTCTAGCTGATATTCGGGTGATAAACCCCGCCTTTTGCATGCACAAGATTATACTTGAAGATTATTCCAAGCCCTCCGTGGAACATCAAAGGAGTTTGAACGACGCTATGCAAGAGGTTGTCAAAAAGGAGGTGATCAAGTGGTTAGATGCAGGGGTTGTGCACCCCATTTCGGATAGTTCTTAGACTTTACTGGTGCAATGTGTGCCGAAGAAGGGTGATATGACTGTGGCCACCAATGAGCAAAATGAGTTGATTCCCACGAGGACTGTCACCGGATGGAGGGTGTGCATGGACTACCGAAAGTTGTATAAAGTGACCTGCAAAGATCATTTTGTATTGCCCTTTCTTGACCAAATGTTGGATAGACTTGCTGGGCGTGCCTTCTACTGTTTTCTGGATGGGCACTCAGGTTACAACCAGATTTTGATTGCTCCGGAAGATCAGGAGAAAACCACCTTCACATGCCCGTACGGGACCTTTGTATTTCACGAATGCCATTCGGTTTGTGTAATGCATCGGCTACCTTCTAGCGGTGTATGATGGCTATCTTTACAGACATGGTGGAGGATTTCTTAGAAGTATTCATGGATGATTTTAGTGTTGTCGGTGACTCCTTTGATGAGTGTTTTGAAGAATCTTGACAAGGTGATAGCCCGGTGTGAAGAGACAAATCTTGTGCTTAATTGGAAAAAATGCCTCATTATGGTCGAGGAGGGCATTGTCGCCATAAGATCTCAAAGAACGGTATAGAGGTGGACAAGGCAAAAATTGAAGTGATTTCAAAGCTTCTTCCTTCGGTCAAGGGGGTTAGGAGTTTTCTTGGGCATGCGGGGTTCTACCGAAGGTTCATATAGGAATTTTCTAAGGTAGTGAATCCTTTGTGCAAATTATTGGTAAAGGATGCAAAGTTTGTGTTTAATGATGAATGCATGAAAGCTTTTGAACTTCTCAAGTACAAACTGACAACCACTCCCATTATTATCGCACTCAATTAGAGCTTACCTTTTGAGCTCATGTGCGATGCTAGTGATGTTGCGGTAGGAGCGGTCTTGGGTCAAAGAGTAAACAAGATGTTTCACCTAGTGTATTACGCAGGCAAAACAATGAATGATGCTCAAGTAAATTACACGGTGACGGAAAAAGAGTTGCTAGCAATTGTGTTTGCAATGGAGAAGTTTAGGCCTTATCTCATGGGTGCCAAGGTAATAGTTCATACTGACCATGCAGCATTCCGCTACTTGATGACAAAGAAGGATTCTAAGGCTCAGTTCATGAGATGGGT
Source organism: Nicotiana attenuata (assembly GCF_001879085.1). Classification (NCBI taxonomy): domain Eukaryota; kingdom Viridiplantae; phylum Streptophyta; class Magnoliopsida; order Solanales; family Solanaceae; genus Nicotiana; species Nicotiana attenuata. The sequence goes on along the minus strand of NW_017670364.1, from coordinate 15,822 downwards.
TCTATTGCTTCAAGAGTTTGACCTTGAGATTGTTGATCGAAAAGGGTATGAAAACCAAGTGGCGGACCACTTGTCACGCTTGGAGGAGGAGGGGAGGCCCCGTGATGGCCTCGAAATTAATGGTTCATTCCCCGATGAGCAACTCCTCTCCGTATCTGTGAATAGCATGCCTTGGTTCGGGGATGTTGCCAACTTTCTTGTGACCAGCATTGTTCTGTATGAGCTCTCTTCTAACCAAAGGAAGAAGCTGAAACGGGATAGCTTGGACTACTACTGGAATGAGCCTTATTTGTTCAATGTTTGTAATGATGGTGTGATCCGGAGATGTGTTCCGGAAGAGGAGAAAATGAGTATTCTTGATGCTTATCATTCCTCTCCCTATGATGGTCTTCATGGTGGGGCGAGGACAGCTTCAAAGGTGCTTAGCTGTGATTTTTATTGGCCTACATTGTACAAGGATGCGGGTGAGCTTGTGAAGAGATGTGATGAGTGTCAGAGAGCAGGTGGAATTTCAAAGAAGGATGAAATGCCTCTCACCACTATTCTTGAGGTTGACATATTTGACGTGTGGGGAATTGACTTCATGGGACCTTTTGTGAGTTCATGTGGCAACACGTACATTCTGGTGGCCATTGATTATGTTTCCAAGTGGGTTGAGGTCGTGGTTTTACCCAATAATGAGGCCCGGAGTGTGGTGGCTTTTCTTAAAAAGAATATCTTTACTCGGTTTGGCACTCCTAGAGCAATCATCTGTGATGGGGGTTCTCATTTCTGCAATAAGGCATTTGACACTTTGCTTGCAAAGTATGGTGTCAATCACAAGATTTCAACCCCTTACCATCCTCCGGCTAATGGGCAAGTTGAGGTCTTCAACAGGGAGATAAAGAGCATATTGTCAAAAACTGTCAATGCAAATAGGACTGACTGGTCAAAGAAACTAGATGATACTTTATGGGCTTACAGGACTGCTTACAAGACTCCAATTGGTATGTCTCTGTACCGGTTGGTATTTGGGAAAGCTTTCCATCTTCCGGTTGAGTTAGAGCGCAAGGCCATGTGGGCTTTGAAAAAGTTAAATCTTGAATGGGATATTGTAGCAAATCTCCGGCTAGAGCAACTCAATGAGCTTGATGAGTTCCGGTTTCATACCTATTCCAGCTCGTCCTTATATAAGGACAAGATGAAGTATTTACATGACAAGTATGCCCGTAGCAAGGAATTCAAGGAAGGTGACTTGGTTCTCTTATTCAACTCTCGATTACGACTGTTTCCAGGAAAGCTCAAGTCAAAATGGAGTGGTCCTTTTGAGGTGGTGCATGTAACTCTATTTGGTGCTCTTGATTTGAAAAACAAAAATGGTGAAATCTTCAGAGTTAGTGGGCACAGAGTGAAGCACTATCCTGGCAAGTTTGATGACAGCCACGTGGTGGAAATGATCCATCTCAAATGATTGATAGTAACCTGCGTCGTGCCGCGATGTTAAATCAGGCGCTTCTTGGGAGGCAACCCATGTGTTTTTATTCTTTTTAATTTTCTTCTTAGTGTAGGATGTGTTTTGGACTAACTGGTTATGAGATGTGTGTAGGAATGTTTGATGCAGTGCAGGCAAAAGCTGGAAAAATTTTGCAAAGTCTGTAGTTGGACCGCTGACAGCGCTCCAAATTTTGCAGTTAGCGGAGGCCAGTTCGCGAAGGCGTAATGTGGTAGCGGATGCGGACTTGAAAAGTCTAAAACGAGACTTCTCTAAAGTTTCATGCGGACTTGAAAAGTCTAAAACGAGACTTCTCTAAAGTTTCATCCGCGTCCGCGGAGGATTTTTCGTAGTCAGCGGTGCAGTTCCGCGGTCGCGCCCCATTTTCCGCTCTCAGCGGAAGTGTTAAGCAAGCAGCCCTTCTGTAAGTCAAAAGCGCGGACCACGGTGAAATTCCACGGCCGCGCCAGGTAAGCTCGGTGGGTGGGTCTGTTAGTATAAATAGACGGTCAGGAGACCGTTTACCCTTTTCGCTCTTTGACTTCTCAAGCACATTTTTACTGTTCATCTAAGCCCTAATCCGCACAATCACCAAATTAGAAGTCCATTCTCATCACTCATTACACAACTGATAATTTCATTTCATAATTGTTCTTCAATTTGTACTTGTCTTTGTTTTATTTGTTAGTTTTTATTCCTTCTCCCTCTTTTTTTTTTTTAATTTTAACTAGGGTTCATGAGTGTTATTATTTGATGCTACAATTAGTTAGGGTTGATGGGTTAAGTGATTAGTGATGCCTAGTAGAGATTAGTAAATGTTCATAATACCCGTTAATGTCTAGAAAAAGGTGAAACCCTAGGATTGCCCAGTTTTGATTTTCGCGGCCGCGGACGTATTTCTACGGTCAGCGTTCATTTGCAAAATTTGAGTTTGGAATGTTTTGAATACCGCGGTCAGAGAAGGAAATACCGCTGACTGCGGCCAGTTTTACGCGACCGCGTCTCATTTTTCGCGGTCAGCGGTACCTATGTTCAGAGAAGTATGAAAATGGGACCGCGGCCGCGGTTGTTTTTCCGCGGCCGCGCCCAAAATTCCGCACTCAGCGGGTCTTTAGAATCAGAGGATGGGTAGTCTGATCCCCATGCCTCCGCGCCTGCAGCCCTTTTTCCGCTCTTAGCGGTATTCGTTCCACAGCCGCCCTTCTTTATCCGCTGTCAGCGAGTCTAAGAATTTTTAAAACACTGTCAATTGTTCATCTGCTTTTCTTTACTGCTTCTTCTAGTACCAATACTAACGATCTTTCACTGATTGTGTATGCAGACAATGGTCAAATCTAGAGGTGGCAGTGAGAAATAAAAAGGGAGAGCAGAGTTCTCCCGGGGTAGGGGACGAGGACAAATCAAGTTACCCCTAGCAGTGCGGCAATCCATTGGGAAAATACGGAAGGATATCAGAGCTGTAGACAGAGCTGAATCCCACTCCGAGGGAAGTGATTATGTTCCCTCCTGGGAGGCCTCGGAGGGTGATTCTGTGTCCACCCATGTACCAGACTTCCCAGGGAGATTTTGATTGAGAGACATGCCTACACCCCCAGCTTTTCCTACTTCTCCTGCTTCTTCTGAGTCGTCTGATGGCTCAGCGGAGAGTAGTGAGTCCTCAGCATCAGCTTCACATCCAGCTACTCCAATTTCTTCACCTGGACAGGACCCTATAGATTTAGATACTGAGATCCCTAACGGAAGCGGTGGTGACACCCAAACTGGAGGGTTGGGAAGAACAAAAAACCCGGTGGTGTGGCAACAGAGGTTTGTCAGTGAGCAGGCCTACCACAAATTTTGGGAGTGGTGGCCGCAGAGGTCACTCATACATGAGCATCAGTTTATAGAAAGGGATCTTCTGCCCCACAACCCCAATGTGAAGCGGCAATTTGATGACAGAGTGGGGTGGAAGTACTTCACAAGCAAGCTGTCGGAGGACAATGAGCACCTAGTGAAAGAGTTTTATGTCAATGTCGCCCACATCAAAAAGGGCACATTTGTGACCAAGGTGCGGAACTTGAAGATTAAGTTTGATAGGAAGACTCTAAACGACTATGACAGATTCAATGATGAGGATGAGTCGTTGTACTTAGAGAAGGTGGCCATGAATGAGGCAGCCAGCTCGTGGTTGGCATCAATACTTGCTCTCCCGGGTACTACTCCAGCTTGGTTGACAACGGGCGTCCCTATGTACAGTAACACACTGAACTTCGAGGCGAAGGGTTGGGAGACGTTTGTGTGCAGCAGATTAGACCCCACTACTCATGACAGTGACATGCCGGTTTCCCGGGGGATTATAGTGGCGACCATCATGGCGAGGTACCCGATCAATGTCGGGAATATCATGTCCAGGGTGATCACCAGAGTGGTCAGCAAGGATGGGAGATCCTACCCTTTCCCGAACTTCCTCACCATGTACCTGGAGGATCAGGAGGTTGAGAAAAGGGACTTCGACACCAAAGCGAAGCCAAAAAAGTCAGTCTCATGGTACAACCTGCATGGTATGGACAACCCCAAATCCAAGGGCAAAGCTACTACTTTTACTGGCCAGTCTGAAGAGCCAGCAGTGGTGGCCACTGATTCTGAGCCTCCCACTGCCATACCATATCCTTCCCCCGGACCATCTACTTCTATGCCTTCCTCAGTGCCCCCCTCATCAGCTTACCTGTTGACTGCACATAGGTTGAACCAGACTCTCTCCAGCATCAACAACTAGATGCAGGCAGCAAACATCAAAGTTGTCTGTATTATCCAGCTCAGTGGCAGCCCATTCAGTTCCCGCACAGCACCAGGTGCCAGCTTCAGTGGAGGAATCTCTCAAGGAGCTTCTGGACAACCAGAATAAGCTCTGACAACCAGAAGCTCATCATGGATGCTCTGGCAGTTCAAGGAAAATCAATTAAGGAGCTGAACAAGCAGACGAAGAAGCTGAAAAAGACTCGGGCCTCAAAGGAGTCAGTGAAGCTGTTGAGAGGAGAGGTGGAAAAGATGAAATCAGCTGGCGACATACCATTGGAGATATTATTAGAGGACCCAATTCCAGCAGCTCAAGTAGAGCAGGTACCGGAGTAGGAGGCTGATGGAGAGCCTAGGAGGAGACGACTGATTCCCCAGGCTGATGACTTGGAGATTGAGCTGGAGGATCGCGAGTGAGGTGCCTCAAGCCAGCCACAGGACCCCGAGGGAGGTGACCCAGGGACCCAGCCACAGGACCCCATGCAGACAGAGGACCCATAGGGAGTTTTCTTTACTCTCTAACCCCTCTTGATCTTATTTTTGCTATTAGCATTGAGGGCAATGCTAGTTTTTATTTGGGGGGGGGGGGGGGTCCTATTTTGATGATTGATAATTGGATTGTAATTATGATACTGATTTTTCTTTATTGTTATTTTGCACTTTTGGTATGTATATAACTTTACCATTTACTTTTCACTTTTTGTTATTTTTCAATTTCGGTATATAGATAAAGTTACTTTTCCATGTATATATTCATTCCCTCTTATGTATATTCGTCTCAATCCCCTATTGTACATATTCAGTTTACTTTTCGTATTTTACTTCATAACTTATTTTGCAATTTTCCTTAATAGCATAGCTTCTTATTTCATTTAGTAGCTTCTTTTTCAGTTCGTAGCTTCTTATTTTTACAAGTTTTAGTAATCAATGAGCCTTTGGTTTACTTAACGCCACGGTTCTTTCCAAAGGTGGAGTTTGTGTGAACCGGGTGACTCTTCCCGATGATGGAAGGCATGACAACCTTCTTAAGGGTTTGAGTCTGTTTTCTTTTCGTTTTTGTGTAAATAGTAGTTAGTGAACAATAGTGCCTCAGGCAAAGCTTCACTTGGGCCTAACACATTTACCTTTGACCTTATGGTTAAAAACAAATTGATGTGTAAAAGATGGTGATAGTTGTGACCTTTAGACTCTTGTGTTGACTAAGCGATCATCGAGTGGTCTTTTAGAGACCATTTGTGTTGCTCAAATCTTAGCTAAGGTTGTCGTGGGCACTCGACTCTGTCTCTTTAGCAATCCAATAGCTTGTGAGGTGAGGTATTAATTTGCAAGTCCAAGTCCCGTGCCAATAAGTCTACAACCTGCCCTGAATATTTGTCTAGGTAAAATCCTAAGTGTAGCTCAACTTCAGAAGTGATTATAGGCTCTCCTTGATCCAAATTGAGACTTGAAAACATCCATAGCCCATCAAAAATAATATCCCTAGTCAACCTCGTTGAGCCATAGCCCTTGTTCTTTCAAAAACCATGATACAAGCCTTTATCCGTTCTAAAATGATCCTCTCTTGGCACCCGATCTTTCCTTAGCACAAATTGGCAAAAGCATAAGTTGGGGGAAGAGACGAGGAATGCAAAAGTGATAAAAGGTACAAAAGTAAGAAAAGGGATTGCAAAAAGAAAAAGAAAGAAAAGCCAAAAAGTCAAAAAGAAAATGAACAATGTAGAAAAACTGAAGGGATTCAATAAAAGCAAAGATAAAAGGCTTGAAATGATTAGAAAGGAGAAAAAGGATTGACATGATCAAGAAAGAGTGATAGTGTGTCTCTCTAGTCCCCTAGGGAAGAAGTAAATGACTCAAAGAGTCAAAAAAATGTGAGCCAAAATGAAGAAAATGAAGTGCTTAAGGAAAGATGAAACCTTCGTTGACCAATATATCCTACCTTGAACCAAAAGCCTTCATTACATTCCCGCAAAAGCCCTATATGATCTTGAGTTGAGTGAGCTTACATTAGTGGTGATTCACATAAGGGGCAAGCTTATGGTACTTAGAGCCGGACTTATGACCTTCCTTTGAGAGAGATGAGTGTATTTTCCACAATCCTCGTTCTGAGTGCTACAATCTAAAAGTGAGGTTTGCATACGGAGAGTCGAGGAGTATGAGTTTGGGTTCCACAATGACCAATATAGTAAAAAGAGTTTCCTTGATGAGTTGAGTCAACTCTTGATGCTTTTGTGTCGCACCAAAGCCATGGTGCTAAAAAGGTTGTGTATTGTTGATAATGCATTTGAGTTGAGGGTAATTGTTAGCCCCAATTGATGCTTGATGAGGTTACTTTAGGACAGCTGAAATTTTCCTTTCTTTTATCTTGAGGAGGTGGGAACTACTTTGTTTGCTTGAGGACAAGCAAAAGCTTAAGTTTGGGGGAGTTGATAACTAGGGATTCTAGCATATTTTATGCTCCTTTTTGCTTAGGTTTTGGATTAAAAATGTGTACAAGTATTCCCAAAAGCTAACTTATTGTGCTTGTTGTGAGCACGTGATTTTTGTCATGCTTAAATTACTCCTATATATTCATTAGAATTAGGATTTTTCTTTTATTACTTGAATTTTAGGGAATTAATTGCATGATTTTCTGGTAAGTGTTGCATTTTATCTGTGCATTTTAATTCATATGAAAAATACAAAAAAAAAATATAATACATTTGCATTTAGGACTTAATTTCATATTTTAGTATTAATTAGGGGTTAATTTGTCTTAGAACAAAATTTAAAGAAAATAACAAAAATAGTCCATTTTTNAAGAGCAAATGTGAAGACATAGATAGGATCTTTTGTAATTCATAGCTCATAGCTTAGGTTAGCTTGTTTTGTTTTTTACACGGTGTAATAAGAAGGTCAGCGAGCAGTAGCAGCAGCAACAGCAGTGAAAACCACAGCTCCTGGTAGTCCCAGCTACCAAGCCTTCCAGAACTACACTGGCCGGATTCCTTTATAGTCAAGGATATGTAGGCAACCTTTGAAGCAGGGTTCGGTCAGATGGTTTTCAAATGCTTCTCATGGAGTGCTGAGCAGGCAAAAATCCTTCATGGTGCTCGTTTATCTTTGCCCGATAACCCTTCGTGTCTTCGAGCAAAGAGGGGCAGCTGTGAGCACGTGATTTTTGCCATGCTTAAATTACTCCTATAAATTCATTAGAATTAGGATTTTTCTTTTATTACTTGAATTTTAGGAAATTAATTGCATGATTTTCTGGTAAGCGTTGCATTCATACGAAAAAATACAAAAAAATAATACATTTGCATTTAGGACTTAATTTCATATTTTAGTATTAATTAGGGGTTAATTTGTTTAGAACAAAATTTAAAGAAAATAACAAAAATAGTCCATTTTTTTGCGTTTTAATTGTTAATTAATTGAGTCTACTTTTGAATAGAATTTAATCAATTTTGTAGGAATTAATTAGCTTAGTTTTGACAATAGATTAGGTTTCATTTTAATTTTTCGCATTTTTATATAAAATTAGGAAAAATACAAAAAAAGAAACACAAGAAATAAATAAAGAAATAAAGAAATAAAAGAACAAAAACAATCAAAAGTGGACTGTTTTCAAAGACCAAAATTGGGCCAAAATTGGCCAGCCCAAACCAATTACCCCCCATACCCGTCCACAGTCCAACCCACTCCCCCATCTAAGTTAAAACGACATCATTTTGCATCACTAAATCCAGGCCCTCCATCACCCAATCCAACGGCCCATAATTGTTCTTCAATTTTTAATAAATATGTCCGAAAATTCGATAACCCTAAAAAACCATGCTGTCTTCCTCGTATCCCTCTGTAACTCCGCCGGAGCGGCCGCCGCCGGCGAACGTCACCAGCTCCGATCGCTACCAAATTAACACCACAAGACCCCCTCTTCCCCCTCATCATGAATACATAACCCGTTTCCTTCAAATCCCGGCCAAAAGCTTCGAATACCGGATCGAAGTTTTTTCGGCCACGACGTAACTTCATCCAAATCAACCCAAATTAACACCTTAAGATCGCCTGAGCCTCCTCTACCTAACCCCCCTAACCTCGCCCCTCGAACATGGCCGAAACTGCTCGAATATTGAATATAAACTTTCCGGCCAAAACCTTACTTTGTCCAAATGGCCCCAAGTTCATACCATATACTCCCCTGACCTACCTCATCACTAATCCCTAACCAAATCCCCTCGAATCTGAGTAAAAATACCCGAATTTTAAATCTAAGGTTTTGAGCATCAAGTCTTTAGGGTGGAACTTCAAGGTCAGAATCTTTTGTTGATAGTTTGGCCATGAGAAGTCTGGAATCAGTTAAGTTTTCGTCTTATTTCTTTTTTTTTAATTTGGTTTTATTAATTCGATTCATGTTTTTATTAGATGTAGTTTTAATTGTTGAATGATTCTAATTAGTAGTTTAGTTTAACAATAATCGGTTTCTATCAAATAGTAAATGTTTAGGCTAATATTTAGGTCGATTTCCATTGTTGTTTAATTCTGATGTGATTTTCATTCTATTTAGTTTAATATTCAACTGTTAGTTTATTTCAAATTGGTTTAGTTGAAGATTTTGATTTTTGTGTTTTCTGTCAAAATTCCGGTTTCAAATCAGTGTTGAGTATTATATTGGTTGAACTGAATAAATATGGATTGTTAGTCGGTTTAATTCTGATTGTCTGTCAAATGCATTATAGTTTGAGTTTCAAGTTCTATTGATTAGTCTTAGTTAGTTGTGTAGTTATAGCTATTAGGTTTATTGGGGGTCAGTAGTTTCAGGAAGTTTGCAGGGTTAATTTGGGCATAGAAAGGGGTAGTTTTGTTAAGGATGGTAAATTCAAAACTAAGATAAGGGTAGTATAGGTATTGAATGGTAGAACACCCTAGAGCCTTCTAGAATAGGACTTTAGTGTAGATTTTAGCAAACTTAGGGCAGCAACTTGAGAAACAAGTGAGAAATTGAAGGTTTAATAGGTGAAATCTGAAATTAAAAGAGGGAAAAAATGTGTGAAAGCTTCCAGAATATTCTGCCCCACCCCTTGCCTATAAAAGGCACTCTTAATTCCTTCTTGAAGGAGGTTTTGGAGCCCAATAATTCCCAAAAAAAAAATATACTCTTCAAGCTTCAGATCTGAAATTCAAATTTCAAATCAAAACTCCTTTAGATTTTAACTTCTTCTTCAAAAAAAAAGGGGGGGGGGGGTGGCAAATATAGCAGAAAACCAAAAATGTACTGTTCCATTGCATTTATGGGTGAAATTTAAGTTCTAGGCATTGATCCTCACTTCTTCTGGTTGCTGAATTTATTCTGAAGTCTATTGATTCTGCTTTTGGGTGCATTCGAGTTCAGTTGAGCCTGTTTTGGGTGTTTGTTATAGTGGTTGGTTTTACAACTCATTCCGGGTTACTTGAGTGTGTTTTCTGGCTTGAAAATTGGTTGTGCCACTGAGTTGAGTTTGATTTGTTGTTGTTGTTACACTTGTTGCTGCTGATCCTTCTCTCCTCTTACGTTTATTTCCAATTCCAGGTACACAGCCTTGACTTGGATAATTGTGAGCTGAAATGCGAAGGATGAATCCAAACGATAACTGAAGCATGAAATCTGAGTTATTTTAATTCCTGAACTGTGTATTCGACATTTAGTTTACTGATGTTTGTATAAATTTCTGCTGATTTTGTATTAAATGAACTGTATAAACTATTATGTTTCAGGTTCAACAAGATTTTGTGTTTCCATTGTTAAGTTCAATAGGCTGGATTGCTTAATTCGAAAACAGTTGGTTTACCTTATGCTGATAGAATCACGTTCCAGTTTGTTTTTTTTTTATTACATTAGTGGTATCTAAAATTCATCAGAGGGCAAATAGAAAACAATCTGAGTATGAATTGAAATTCAAATGATCAATATATCTTTAATTTGAGTAAGTGAATCCGGTTTTCTTTTCTTTGTTACGCTCGTTGAGCGCTTGGAATAATTAGAAATATGTTCTGCAAATCCTTGTTTTAGATGAATTGATGTTCCATTTGGGTTAAAAGGCCTGGGCTCAGCAACTTAGCCCAGAAGATTGGGTTCAGTTTATTTGACGCCAGTTTATTTGACGCATGGCCCAGGCCAAGTCTGACTCCTTTTCTCGTTTGGACTTGGGCCAAGGTCTGCAAAGGACCAAATTTTGGCATAAGACCGAAGGTGCCTTCTTCCTCTGTTGGGCTTATCTCGTAGCCCCATGGTTGGCTTTGATGCAGAATTGTCACTTGGCTTGCTTGGGCCCAGTAACGAATTAATTAGGACTTTACTGTTATTATTAGAGACAAACAAAAATAGAAAATCATAGTCACTTTAGGTCTGCCTTTTAAATAATAAAACGAGATGAGCCTCGCTACACAAAATAAATTAATTGCGGGGCCCTCGATAAATGTTTATTAAAATACCTAGACTTCGGGATAGGCCGTTTAGCGAATTTCACGGCTTTCCCCAAAAGATAACAACGCACTAGTTGCTTTAGGCACGTATTAATAATTTTACCTTCCTAAATACGGGTGCACATTTATGTGACCCAAATCCAAATCTCAGCGAAGTCGAAATGTGTCAAAAACCACGAGTGCATTTATGTGACGTGGTTCGAGACGTGTTTTCACGACGTTGCGATTCTCTAAAATAATAATAATAAAAGCGGTTCAAAGTTAAAAACATAGGCCATAACGTGTACTAAAATCAAATGAATAAGCCAAATATGACAGTTGAGCGACCGTTCTAGAACCACGGAATCCGGGAATTCCTAACACCTTCTCCCGGGTTAACAGAATTCCTTACCCGAATTTCTGGTTCGCGGACTGTTAACAGAGTCATAATTTCCTCGGTTCGGGATTCAACCGGTGACTTGGGACACCATTAATCTCCCAAGTGGCGACTCTGAATCTTAATAATAAATCCCATTCCGATTGTCCTTTAATTGGAAAAACTCCTTTATGCCCTTGCGGGTGTAGAAAAAGGAGGCGTGACAGCTCTGGCGACTCTGCTGGGGATAATAACCCAGAACTTTGGTTCAGGGTTCAGAATTCGAGCTTAGAATAATTGTTATATTTGTCTTTATCTGATTTTCCTACATGTTTGGGCCTAATGTGCAAAATGTTGCTTTTTACCGCTTTGATATTATCTGGATTGTATATAAACTGCGGCGAAATCCTTCTCTTCTCACCTCCGGGGATGTGCTCACTGGTGGAGACTCCCTATTCTGTTAGTGTCATACCTTAAAATAAGAAAGAGGCTGGACAAGTTACTAAGCCGGATGGCCTTTTGGTTCCCGGTACGTAGCCCCCTCCTCGACCTGAGTTGTTCGCTCGGGTACACAGTCTAGAACATATACCCAGGTTTTGAACCTAGAATAACTTGACCTCATGCCGGATCCCTAGTAGGAACGCTTATCTGCATCACGTGCATTTTGACTTAGGGGACTCAACACAGGGGTTGGGTCCGTCTAGGACAGGTGTACCTGGAATAATTGACCATCCTAATGCATCCTACTTGTGCATTTATCTGTTTTGGACTCGCATGCTGACCGGCTTTGAATATCTAGAAAATTAAAAGCGAAAAGGGGAAAAGAGAAAATAACAGTGTGGAAAGTTAATTACCTATATTAGAAAAACCAATGTCCAAGTAGTGCCGAAATGCTGCCGGATTTTTGAGAAAATGAAAGAACAAAGAAGAAAAGTTTTTTTAGTTTGTTTTGTTTGCCAATGGAAAAGAAAAACAAAAAGAGTTTTATTTTCAAATTAGTTTGTTTATTTGCCACTGAAAAAGAAAAAATCAAAAAAATCTTGCTTTCAGAAATAGTGTATTTGCCAACAAAAACAAAAAAGAGTCTTGTTTTCAAAAATAGTTAGGTTTATTTGCCCGAACTACGCAGGTTTGATCCTCACCGGATGTGAGATACGTAGGCAACCCTCATCGGGTGCAACCTCCCCTTTGCAAAAATAGCCAAAAAATGCCAAAATTTTTAATTTCGTCATGAATAAGTCGGGTGACGCCATTCTTGTCAAAAAATAAGCCAAATGTCCCAAAAAGGGCGCCGGAAGGCTGTTTTTGCAAGAACAGCCACCCTGAGTCATTTTCAACGGTTAGCAGGCACAGCCTTAAAACCTTCTCCGCGAAGTGCTGAAAGGCCGTAATTACAAAACCGGCCGTTTGTTTTAAATCGTAAATTTGAACAAAATAGTGTCATTTGTATTGATAGGTCAAATAAGTGATTAAATCACCTTAATAAATGTGCAGGATGAGCACGACTCAAAATGAACCCTTTTCAATCATGCATAAAATCCCTTTGGAGTTGCGTTTGTGGTGGAACGACCTAGGAGGAGAAGGGCAAGATGAGGTCAGAAAATATTTGAAAGGGCTTACCGGCTTGTTAGAGATTGTGCCTCGGGGAGACATCATCAGAGCATTGGTCACATGTTGGGACCCGGCACATAACATCTTCCATTTCTCGGACTTTAAGTTAACTCCGACACTAGAGGAAATAGCCGGCTACATCGGAAAAGATGAGGTTCCTTTAAGGCATAAGTACTTGGTTGCCCCGAGAACTGTGGATGTGCATAGATTTTTAGACTCACTGAAAATAAGCAGGACGGTCCACAATGCAGATTTGGCAAACGGCTTTTGTACACCACACTTTATATACCACAGATATGGCCATGTAGGAGGTTTCAACAACCCGGAAAACAAGATATGTAGCAAAGGGAACCGCCAAAAATGGGAGGAGCATAGACGTTTTGCTTTTATGGTGGTCTTTTTGGGGCTTGTGGTATTTCCAAGGAAAGACGGAAACATTGACATATAAATAGCCGGGGTCGACAGCACTCTACTCACTCAAGCCAAAAGCACCCTTGCGCCCATGATATTTAGCCAAAATCTTCCGCGCTCTTACAGCTTGCAAAGCCGGGGGAGACTTCTTCGAGGGGTGCAATTTATTATTGCAAATGTGGATGACCGAACACTTGTGCCATCGTCCTCAGTTCCTGAGTTATGGGTCCACGAGAGAGAACATGGTAATAGAGTGAGTTCACAAGCCGATAGGGGAATCAGCTTTCCGAGGGATTTCACAGGGTCTGAAACATCATACTTCGGTCCCTCACTGCTAGTCAAATAGAGTGGACGCTTGATGGGTTCCTGTTGATAGAAATCATATTATAGCCAGCAAACGGGGCCGCACTTCTTGATGGGCCTTAAAAAGCATTTCAGCCTTATGTTCGTATCGGGTTTTTAAAGGCAAACCTCGGGAGATGCCAGATAAAGTGCCCGAAAGACGACGATACTTAGTATCCAAGTGATTGAGATTGTCCTGATGAGAGCATGTTTCCCTGAAGCAAGGCTCGCGGCGGTTTGGAGCGGAATGTCAATACTTGGCACAAATACATTGTGTTACGCGGGATCGATCATAAAGGAGAAGTGTCACCTGAGTACCATCCTAGGATATATGACAAGGGACGTTGCATTTTGGGGTGCCGGCTAAAAAGACCTCATACCTCCAGGATCTTTACTGAATCATCCCAAGAACAGATGGACTTGGTAGTAGCCCAAAGAAAATGGAAATTCAGGGCCGCATATTTGGGCATTGGAAAATAGGGTCAGAAACCTTCCGAGTTTCAAAATGCGTGCAAGCCGTGCTGAATTGAGCGTGAGAGATAAGAAATTTGCCAAGTAGAGAATAGAAGGGCTACTGAGCCCAAAATCCAAGAAGTTATGAAGTTCTAGCGGTCTTGTAGAAATCCCGTGTCAGGAGTGGTCAAGACACAGAAGCTTATAGAAAACTTAAATGCAAAAAAGTGAAGTGACTACAGTTTGACCTTCAACAAAGCGGAAAAGAAATTGAAGCCGGGGCTTCGGTGAAGATCAATTGGCGTAAAAACAGCGAACGAAGCGGGCCCGCGATGATGGTTAATACAGTTGAAAGAAGAACATACGACATGGAGGTCACAGGATTAAAGAAAAAGGTCTATGTACCACATGAGAACAGAATTGATCACAGGACAGGCAAATGGAAATGGTTCAAAAGGTCGAGAAGAGAGCATTGGTTTACATCAATGGCATTGGCAACAATAGAAGGGACTTGCATACACAGCTCCGGACAAAGAGCAGGCAGCTGACAAACTTTGGAAGCTAGGGTACCCAACCAGCATAGGGCGAGTTGCTGGTCAAGATAAAAAGGCAGAATCAAGGAGAAAAGTCGTAACGTTGGCTGCGATGTCGTGATATAAATTAATCCCAGGAAAATGCCAAATGTGCGAGAACATGGACCCGGTATCTCACCTCTTTGCATCAGTAAATGAATATTTGTGGGAAGCAGATAATGATTGACCTGGACAGACTGTCAAGGGGGAACTTGCATATAAGCGCCCGTGCGAGCGAGACGAACGATTGTCCCGGCGGGCACCAGGAGCTTTAATGTATTCACATGATCGTCTTTGAGTCTGTAATTGCTTTTTCAACTAGAGTTTTGCCGGATTTGAGTCTGTGAATTTCCGTTTGCTGTTGGAGTCCTGTATTTCTTTTCAGTTTAAAGTCGAGTTCAGTTGATTGAGGTTTGTAAATTTTTGTTTGAACTAAAATTAAGGGAGGGCGGAAAGGCTGTAGTGCCATTCTCTGGCAGTTAGAATCTGTCAGCTGTTTAATCTGTCCGCTTTGAGTCTTGTGTAATAGAACGTAGTTGCTATCATAAAATTGAAAGTCCCAAAATATGCTTGCTTCTCTTAATAGGCAGTTACTTGTTCCTCTGCGGAACTACGATCGGTCTAGTTTCACCGCGGGGGTCGTGGATACGTAGGCAAATCTACATTAGGATTCGACCATAATAATAAGAGGGAGAAAACATGAGAAAAGGACAGAAAAATGAAAAAGAAACGCAAAAGAGGGAAAGCAAAACAGAGAGAAAAGGAAGAAAAGAGGTGGGAAATTAATTTTTGAAAAAAAAAGGGAGAAGAGAAAGTTTTGCAATTGGCAAAGAAAAGATAAATGGAAAGCCGTGGGGGGGGGGGAAGAGGGATGACGCTGTGCCTGAGCAAGGCATAATAGGAAATGGTTAACTGCTTAGGGTGCATCACCATTCAAAGTGTGCGGTTAATCTATCTGTTAACGGCCTAACATGGTGTTGTAATTTTTCTACAAAGTTGTTGTCTGATGATCCAGGTAAGTGGTTAGTTTGAAATGGATTCTTGGACAACCCATCCTACAACACACCCTTCTAGGATAAAGTCAAACATAGGCAACCAGGAATATGAAGCAAGCATTGTCGACCGCATGCTAGGGAGGAGAAGTAGGGACGTTATGCAATGAAGGAGGAGATGTATAAACTGAAGAAACAAATGGCCGAGATATAGTCAGGGCCCGGTCGATAGGGACAGTCCAGCCACCAGCCTAAATCCGCTAACCCTCTTATCTCCCACGTGCTGTAGGTAAGGCCTCAAATCCCCCACGTGGAATTCATTACCGGCTTTCCTACTTAACAAAGCCGGTGACTACGGAATCCACCGTCTCAAACACCCCACCTCGCACCACACGCAAAACA